>NW_025211232.1:4714-10706 GCF_004010195.1 Chiloscyllium plagiosum
GTAAGTAAACATCTAGATGTCAGGCATACAATACCTTTGATAAAACCTTTGAAGGACAAAGAAATGATGAGAACAGAATCGCTGTCACTCCGAGAATCTTTTTTTCAAAATATTTGGAAAGGCAGATTTGGTGACATACAAGGAAAAAAAATTCACGATGAGAGAGACAGCGTGTGGCTAGGTAAAGGAGTAGTGGTGTGGTGTAGTCGGTTGGAAGTTGCGGGGAAACTATGTCTAAGTTGGTTGACTTTAAATGTAAAGACATTTCGTGAAGGTGTGCAACTGAATAAGATTCGGTTGCAAAACTCTGAATTTTGAAAGGTTTGGCATAATATTCCACCGAAAGCATTGTAAATGGAACTGAGCGGATTTTAATTTTATTTCGATAGGAAGATATTACATAATGAATAGGAAGTGATCAGTTGCTTGGAGATCGTCTTTCTGCTTTCACCACATGCGTTAGAGATGTGAAGACAAACACCGTGATGTTTGCTCCATTTAACACTCAGTGAAATCTGCCAAAGCAACGAGCTTTTCTGAGAAGTATTCTCCTTAAGCTGAAATAAAGTCGGAAGAAAGTTGAATACAACATTAATCGTTACAATGAGATAAATCTGAACCTTGTCAGGTTGCAGCAAAATTAAAATGAAACGAACAAAACAGCATTTCTTGCAGTTCAATCGAATTCTGGTTCAGCCATATCAGAAAGGCCATTGAGCCACAACATCGCCTTTATTTCCCTCTCCATGGCTGCTTCTTCACGTGAGAGAGAAAGTGACTGAAGAAATTATGAGTCAAATGTAGGTGTGAATATGACGTAAAAGTCTTGTTCTCTGTTTCATTCTGACACAGTTCTGACTCAGGGTGTATCAATGACAGCTATTCATTCTGACCAGCGTGGCTACTTATTGGAATTTTCTGTTATTATAATTCTGGTGAAAGCAGAAACACAATGGTGTGGATTCGATTCCGCTCTGGAAATTTCTCATCCATGACTTTCACCGCATGTAACCTGATGGGGTGACATGTCACCGCTCCACCCAACGTGCTGAGGAGACCGAGCGATTAAGATATTGGGTTATTATACCGTTGTGCTCTGCATTCACGGGTTCGAGTCACACTCTGATTGCTGACTTCACAAACCGCTCCAGCAGTTTTTCTTTGCACGTCACACCTCTGGTATGCACTTTATCGAGAATCCTGTTCTTGCCCTTCACTGCACGGGAGATTGACGAGCAATCGACACCACATTAATGTCGAAATGAAGAGCGAGAGCAGTCATTCCATTCAATTGTACATTAAATTGTTGTAATGAGAAAGAACGCATTTTTCTTTCCACCCCACATTCCATCTTGTCTTTCTATGAAGTTACATCTGAAGAAAGAGAAACAGATAAAAAGAGATCGGGAGCACAAGTTTATCCAGTGGGGTTGTTCATGAGTTTTTTAACCAAACACTTCACACAATGATCTGATAAGTATTTGAAACAGTCACTCGGAATTGGAACAGCAGAAACTAACCTTTCATTCTTCCACAAATTTCTGCTGTATGTGAATCGTACAACGATCCATCATCCAGCGTGATCACTGACTTGCCAACTTATAAGGTCCACCAATTTCTTCAGCAATCACAGCTTCAGTACACAGCCACATGTACTGTGCCCAGTGTCATTTGTTGCACCCAGGCCACAGCACATTTCTTCTTCCTGAGTTTATGAAGCTTGTTCCTGATCTGCCTGATGTGTTTAATAAACGTTTCCTGTCACTTCAGCCCATCCCCTCACAATTCTGAACTTACGAATAAAATAAGGCGTTAGACCAAATGTTACACAAGGTGAAAATATGCCACTCAGGCAATTGTGTCTGCCCCACCATTCAACTAACTCAGGGTTGATCTGATAGCCTTCAACTCCATTATGCTCACTTACCTCGACAAAGTTTCATCATCTTTCTGATTAACTATCTGGCACAGTTTGAAAATACCCAACAACTCAACCTCAACAGTGGGTGCCGCAAAAATGCCACAGACTTTCTGTCCCCTGAGCAAAGAAATTACTCATCATTTCTGAATTAAATAAGCAATATCTAATTCTGTGTTCATGTCGATTGGTGCTCTCCTCTCACCATAGGGCAAGCCACCTATCCATATCTACCCTGTCAAGATCCAGTGAATATTGAAAGTTTATAATTGTTATTATGTGATTGTAAAGTTCCCCTCCACCCCCTTTGTTTCAAGGAGAATAATCACAGCCTAACCAATCATTTCACGTAGCTCCATTTTATACAGAATTAGCAACACGTTTGTAAATCTCTACGGGGCCTTACAGCGTCCTTACGTATTTATAAGACAGGTGGAGAAATTTCGGCGAGAAAGCGGATTGAAACTTCAGGCGCAGATGGGAATTGGAACTTGAAATCCGAAAGTGATTGGAATCGGATTGATCCACAGAAGGACCAAATGTAGCAATGGTAACCCTGACAAATGAGAATCTAATCATATTCGATTGACATTCAACGGCTTCGTCGTAACTGAATTCCTCCGTGTAATCGTCCTGGGAACTAGTATTTAGGAGAAATGGAACCTGACCGCCCATATAAAGAAGTTGACTACAAAAGCATGTCCGTCGGTCGACTTTGTTTGATTATTAACTCAATTCTCGTCTCAGTGAAATCTACGTTGTCCGCAACGCACAAATTAGATGTTTAACAGAACTCTCTACATTTGACTAGGTGGGTGCAGCTTCAATACCACTGAAGGAACTGGACACCCTCCATGACAATGCAGGCACTTAACTGTAAATTATTCAATAATTGAATATTTATTCCCTTAACTGCTAAGGCACAATTGCAGCAGAGTGCACCACCTAGAAGATTCACTGGAGTACGTCATCCAGGTTTTGTTGACAGAACCTTCAATGTTCAAAAACTTTACCGACTATAATATAATGTTGAAGATGCTCTGAAACGTCACCGTGTGCAAATTATCCTCCAAGGCACATACAGCATGACTTGGAGAGGAATCAGTGGTAAATTCATTGAGTGATGAAGTGGTCTTGATAGGCAAACAGTTACACTTCAGCCCTGCATCTTTTAACATGCAATTTTAAAAAATTTGACTATTGCATTGACCAGACTTGTGCACATTCTTATTGTTCTTTCCTAAACCGGCGCTTGCTAAAGATCGAACATCATCCTCAGCCTGTGGTCAACAATAGAAATATCCAAAAACCCTCGCGAACAACCGATCTCCCTGTCCAACAATCTTCAGAGATCTGTGAATGTCCAGTCCCAGATATTTTTGGTCCTGTACACCACTCAAAATCCTCACTGTTATTGTTTCAACTCCCCACATTCATTAGCGCTTATTGGTCTGGATTCAATTACATTCGCCATGTTTCCTTTCTACCTGATTGTAACATCCCTGCGGTCCCTGATATTATTCATCATTGTCAACTACATAACAAATTGTTGTATCTTCTGTAAACTTCTAAATCATGACACCTACAGCTAAGTTTGAATTATTGATCTACATCAGGAAACATTGGTACTCCACTGGAAACAGGCATCCAAACATGGTTCATTTTTGGATGGGATGAATACCTGAAATAACAGCAGAATAGGACCCTTGCTGTCATTTGTAAACCTGATGGTGACTCTGCAGGTTGGTCTCCTGACTGATTCCTTCTCACATGTGGGAGTGGTGAATGACCTGTCCAAGTTGTGACTGAGTAAGTGAGTTTACACTTCAGCGGGTAATTGAATCCCTTCCTGCAGACCCCGCCCACATGGACCTGACTTCATTGCGGCGTGGGTATCCTTGTGTGTGTTTAGTTTGGATAAGCAGTTGAATTTGAGTCCACGCTGAGATGACTCCCAATTATCCCCGTCATCCATGTGTATTTTTTATCCTTCCTTATTCTCCCACGGAGTGTGACCATCATAGTCTGAACAGCACTTGTTGTTCATCCTTAACTCTCCTTGACCTGAGTTAGAGGGAATTTATGGGTGAACCGTACTATTGTGCGACTGGAGACATATATTTGCTGGTCTTGTTAAGGACGGCAGATTTCCAGTTTGAAGGGAAATGAAAGAATAGGTTTTCAGCAAATTAAAACTTTTTGTCACTCTTTCTCTGAGCGGGTTTATATGCCAGATTTTATTCATCAAATCTAATTACTACCAGCTGCCATGCTCCAGTCTCCAAAGGTTGCTGGTCCAAATATAGCCATTACATTTGCAGATGACACGAAGGTTGGTAGAGTAGCAGAAAGCATAGGGGACTGTCAAAGAATGAAGGAGAATATAGATAGACAGCAGAGTTGAGCAGAGAATTGTCTGATGGAGTTGAATCCAGAAAAATGTGAGGTAATGCATTTTGGGAAGTCTAATTCTCGAGCGAAGTCTACTGTAAACGGAAGGGCCTTGGGAAAAGTTAATGAGCAGAACGATCTGGGAGTTCAGATCCTTTGTACCCTGAATGTAGCTGCATAGGTGGATTGAGTGGACAAGAAGGCATATGACGTGCTGGCCTTCTCTGGACGGTGCATTAGGCATAAGAGCCTGCATGCTAAAATTGTACAAGATTTTGGTTCAACCGCATTTAGAATGTTGTGTACTGTTCTGGTCGCCAAATTACCAAAACGATGTGCACGTTTATGAAAGAGGGCAGAGAAGATTTATGAGGGTGTTGCCTGGTATGGAAGGTGCTAGTTCTGAAGAGAGGTTGAGTAGGTAATGTTCGTTTTCATTAAAGAAAACAAGATTGAGGGGGACCTGATTGACATCTACAAAATCATGAAGGGTATAACCAGGGTGGATAGAGATAAGCTTCTTCCCAAGGTGAGGGATTTAATAATGAGATGTCACACATTCAAGGTGAGAGGTGAAACGTTTAAGAGAGTTCGACGTTGGAAGTATTTTACACAGAGGGTGGTAAGTACTTGGATAGTGTTGCCAGCAGAGGTAGTAGAGGCAAGCACGGTAGATTCATTTCAGGTGCCTCTGGACAGATGCATGAGTAGATGGGGTGCAGAAGGATACAGATGGTTTGGAATTGGGTAACAGGTTTTGACAGTGGATCAGCTCAGGCTTCGACGTCCAAAGGGTCTGTTCTTGGGCTGTAAATTTTCTGTTTTCTCTGTTCTTCTGTGTTCCCTACACGACCAACTTCATGCTACATTGCTACATCTCAGAGAATGACATTGTGAATTCCAATTATCACAGAGGGAATTCGAATATGACATGCGGCTGTGTTGGAATAAAAGATATACGCTGGATTGGAGTGTTTACTGGGAGCAAAAGGCTGATTTTGAGACGATGAGATCAAAAACAGCTCTTACTGTCAAAGTGACAAAACAGCGCATTGTTAAGGAAATTTTCAGAGAATGCTTTCAATTAATCAACCTCTCGCTTAAGACTCCAGCACACTTCCGCTGAGCCAATCTGCGGTGCGGGTTAATGCTGCTGTTGTATCTTAATAATCTAATAAACGGAGACAAATATGCCCTTCCTCCCCGCGTTTGACCAGGAACACTCCCAGCTTTGGCATTTCATGTGCCTCTGTGCCATCATATAAGAACCACGACCTCACTTTCAAACCAATCATTCTATTTCGATACCGAGGTTGTGAGATCATTTCTCATGTAGCAGCTTTTACAACATGGACCATAGATTATTGGAACATCAGGCTCAGGAAAAGGACACAGGGTAGCAGTGAGGAAAAGAAAATTTATTTGAAAGTACCTCTTTCTGTGGACTTCTACATCATTTATTTCACTTGCTCATTTGGCTCTATCTAGTCTATTGTGTGCAGTTCTGCAATTCGCATGATACCACGGATATGACAGCACTGGAAATGATGCAAGACAGATTTATCATGATATTGTCTGGGTAGAAGAGTTTCAATTATAAAGAGAAATTGGATAGTCTGGAGGAGTTTTTCTTATAGCAGATGAAATTTAGAGGAGACATGATTGAGATGCACAAAATAATCA
>NW_025211232.1:11065-15026 GCF_004010195.1 Chiloscyllium plagiosum
CCATCATAGTCTGAACAGCACTTGTTGTGCATCCTTAACTCTCCTTGATCTGAGTCAGAGGGAATTTATGGGTGCACCGTACTATTGTGCGAGTGGAGACATATATTTGCTGGTCTTGTTAAGGACGGCAGATTTCCTGTTTGCAGGGAAATGAAAGAATGGGTTTTCAGCAAATTAAAACTTTTTGTCACTCTTCCTCTGAGCGGGTTTATATGCCAGATTTTATTCATCAAATCTAATTACTACCAGCTGCGATGCTCCATTCTCCAAGGCTTGCTCGCCCAAATATCACCATTACATTTGCAGCTGACACGAAGATTGGTGGAGTCGCAGAAAGCATAGGGGACTGTCAAAGAATGAAGGAGAATATAGATAGACAGCAGAGTTGAGCAGAGAATTGGCAGATGGAGATGAATCCAGCCAAATGTGAGGTAATGCATTTTGGGAAGTCTAATTCTCGAGCGAAGTCTACTGTAAACGAAAGAGCCTTGGGGAAAGTTGATGAGCAGAGCGATCTGGGAGTTCAGATCCTTTTTACCCTGAATGTAGCTGCACAGGTGGATTGAGTGGACAAGAAGGCATATGACGTGCTGGCCTTCACTGGACGGTGCATTGAGCATAAGAGCCTGCATGCTAAAATTGTACAAGATTTTGGTTCAACCGGATTTAGAATGTTGTGTACTGTTCTGGTCGCCAAACTACCAAAACGATGTGCACGTTTATGAAAGAGTGCAGAGAAGGTTTATGAGTGTGTTGTCTGGTATGGAAGATGCTAGTTCTGACAAGGTAATGTTTGTTTTCATTAAAGAAAACAAGATTGAGGGGGACCTGATTGACATCTACAAAATCATGAAAGGTATAGCCAGGGTTGATGGAGATAAGCTTCTTCCCAAGGTGAGGGATTCAGTAATGAGATGTCACACATTCAAGGTGAGAGGTGAAAAGTTTAAGAGAGTTCGACGTTGGAAGTATTTTACACAGAGGGTGGTAAGTACTTGGATAGTGTTGCCAGCAGAGGTGGTAGAGGCAAGCACGGTAGATTCACTTCAGGTGCCTCTGGACAGATGCATGAGTAGATGGGGTGCAGAAGGATACAGATGGTTTGGAATTGGGTAATAGGTTTTGACAGTGGATCAGCTCAGGTTTCGACGTCCAAAGGGTCTGTTCTTGGGCAGTAGATTTTCTGTTTTCTCTGTTCTTCTGTGTTTCCTGCACGACCAACTTCATGCTACATTGCTACATCTCAGAGAATGACATTGTCAATTCCAATTATCACAGAGGGAATTCGAATATGACATGTGGCTGCGTTGGATAAAAGATATACGCTGGATTGGAGTGTTTACTGGGAGCAAAAGGCTGATTTGGAGACGATGTGAACAAAAACAGCTCTTACTGTCAAAGTGACAAAACAGCGCATTGCTAAGGAGATTTTCAGAGAATACTTTCAATTAATCGACCTCTTGCTTAAGACTCCAGCACGCTTTCGCTGAGCCAATCTGCAGTGCGGGTTAATCCTGCTGTTGTATCTTAATAATCTAATAAACGGAGACAAATAAGCCCTTCCTCCCCGCGTTTGACCAGGAACACTCCCAGCTTTGGCATTTCATGCGCCTCTGTGCCATCATATAAGAACCACGTCCTCACTTTCAAACCAATCATTCCATTTCGATACCGTGGTTGTGAGATCATTTCTCATGTAGCAGCTTTTACAACATGGACCATAGATTATTGGAACATCAAGCTCAAGAAAAGAACACATGGTAGCAGTGAGGAAAAGAAAATTTATTTGAAAGTACCTCTTTCTGTGGACTTCTACATCACGTATTTCACTTGCTCATTTGGCTCTATCTAGTCTATTGTGTGCAGTTCTGCAATTCGCATGATACACGGATATGATAGCACTGGAAATGATGCAGGACAGATTTACCAGGATCTTGTCTGGGTAGAACAGTTTCAATTATAAAGAGAAATTGGATAGTCTGGAGTAGTTTTTCTTATAGCAGAGGAGACATGATTGAGATGCACAAAATAATTAGGAATATTGTCGGTGTAGACTGAAATAAACGTTTCTCTTTGATGGTGAGATCGATCACGGGGGGAGGGGTAGGGTGGCATAGGAAACATTTGAGTGAATGCGCAGACAAATGTTTTGAAACAGCGGTTGGTTGAAAACTGGAAGTCAGTGCATGCAAAGGTTGGAGAGTCAGAAATCCTCATAACTTTCAGAAGTATTCAGATGTGAATTTTGTGATGCCAAGTCAGACGAGGCTATAGGCCAAGTTATTTTAAGAAGTGTTCAGATAGTTAAGCGAATGTTAATTTCCAGCAATAACAAATAGGCTTCTTTTTGCATAAAATTCCTGGATAGTACCACCGCCTGTCACTGCGTGAGATCAGGTTCAATTCACTTCCAGGATGAATGCTTGCATATTGGGATAGCTCAGTGGATAGAATTGCACCTTTCCACGCCAGAAACCGGCATTCGATTCCAGAATTGTTTGACTGACTGTGTGGAATTTGCACTCTCATGCTCTCTCTCATCCTTGTGAGTTTCCTCTGGCTGTTCCGATACCTTCCCACAGTGCAAAGGTGTGCAATTCGGGTCAATGGCAAACAAAATCTAAATGGACTGTAAGTGTTGTAAATCAGAGACAAAAGTCAGAATTGCAGCTCGGGGAAAACGGAATGACCGTTTCAGGTCAATAGACCCTTCCTTGGAACTGTTTTTAATTTGCGATGTTAACCCTGATTTCTCTCCACTGATGCTTCCTGACTCACTGAGCTTTTGCAGCAATTTCTATTTTCGAACGTGGATCACAAATGCGGGTTCAGAAAGATAGAGTGGGGCAGTGTGAATCTCTTTCACGGCACAGTGCAGACTCAACTGGCCAAATGTCTTCTGTATGCACTGTGTCTAATTCCATTAATACTGTATCTATCAGTCTTTGTCCTTTTTTTTAGTCTTTGTTATTCACATCTCTCCTGTCATGTGAAGTGCAGAGCAGGATAATCGACGTATCGGGCATACGCCACCACAAAACGTTACCACCTGACGCCTGGAAGATGAACACCTCATAGTCTGGCTTGGGACCCTGCAACGACACGGAAAAAATGTGGATTTCAACGGCTTCCTCATTTCCCCTCGCTCCACATTATTACAGTCTGAAGCATCAAACTCAGCACCACTATCCGGACCCATACATCTCTCCGCATCTGACATATCACCTCCACCCATGCCTCGCTCCACCATTCGCTTTCCACCCAACTCCAACCCTCACCCATTTATCTCCCAGCCCCAACCAACAAGACTCATTCCTGATGAAAGACTAATGCCAGAAACGTCGATTCTCCAGCATCCCGGATGCTGCCTGACCTGCTGTACTTTTCCAGCACGGACACTATCGCCGTGGCGAAGATAGACGAGCTCTGCTCAGGCTCTTTATCTGAGAGCGGAGAAGGTTGAGTGAGGAAGTGATTAAGATGCACATTAAGGGGATCGGTATGTGTGATAGGAACAAACTTCTTACGGGAAGAGTTAACAACCAGGGATCTCCTTAAAACACAAGGGGGAGGGTGCTCAGACGAGATTTAGGAAGAACGTTTTCACTATTAGAGTGTTGTTTATTTGGAATTCACTGTGTGACCGTGTGGTCAAGGTATGAGTCAGTAAAACATTTCAGGAGTATTTAACCGAATACTTGAGAAGCTAGAGCACACATGGATAAGGACCAGGTACTGGAAACTGGGGTGAAATTAAACAGATATCTGATGAAAGAACCGAACACTGTACAGAAAATACAGAGCATGAAAGCATAGGAAGGGTAATGGCATGGAAACTACTGGCGTTTTGTTACAAGTGGTCTGCGGAATGCTACACTCGTCAAAAGGTCACTAGGGCAGAATGGGGCCAGTGTGGCAGGATGGGATAAGAATAGTGGAATGCTGCTACACCAATTAGCAG
>NW_025211232.1:18574-22201 GCF_004010195.1 Chiloscyllium plagiosum
ACGCTGCTTCAGTCTACTTATACAGATATTGGCTCCTGGAAACAGCACTATGCACTCTCCTCGAGTCTGGATAATAATTTGCTACATTCCCACTCTTATGGCTCTTTTCATTACATCGGCTTCTGTTCTTCACAGAATCCGATTCAGCAGATCTTGTCACGTAGTCATTTCTTTGTATGTGTTCAGATGATGTGAGCAGAATATCACAGTCCATAACCCAGAAGTCAGACCATACTCAGGGATCCGTACTCTGCTCTAGATCACTTCATGAACACCAGGAAGAAATATCTATGATCTTCAAAATTTACCCACATGTTTTTCAGAAGCAAGATGAACAGTTCCAGGTTTCTGCTTTTGTTGTCACACGGACCAAGATTGTAATTGCTGGAACCAGTTGAGTCTGACCGCTCTCCCACATCCATGTTCTCCCCAGGAAGTGTTAAGATGATGGTCTGAATCGGATTCTTCTAAAAAGAAGAATATTTTTATCCATTGATGTCTGGTTTATGGGCCCACTAGGCTCCCGCTGGGCCTCTGTGTTAGCGCTGATCACAGCGGTTTCCCGCAGTGTTCAGCGTGTTTGTAGCAAGTACCTTCGAGGAGGACATCAAAAGATATTCGCTGTAACTTTTCGATACTCTACCAATGGAGACAGCTCTATCAATGGAGGAGCTCAGTCCGCTGGGATGGGATAATTTCTGCAGTGTGTCCTGCGGATAGGATACAGTGCACTTTATCATTCAGATCACACAGAGTGAGAGCGCTCGGAAAGGCCAAGCGAGTTTTCCCCACAGGAGTTTATTGTTGGTGGAACAATATCAGCGGCACCACCCAAACCCAGGAAAGAACTGTCTCAGAAGTCCATTTGGCAAGTTTACTTTTCAGACTCTGGTCACCATGCTCCACGAGCCCTGCAGCCTGTGGTCAAGAAGCACAATGAAGTTGGTGGGGGATCCCAAAATGAGAGCATAATTCCTCATTAATATCTCCAATGAATTGGGGGTGGGGGCATTGTCAGAAGGTAGACATAAGCAATTTACTACAGTTTTAGCACGAGCGTTGGAAGTGCGGTAAGCTTCAACCCATCAAGGAAAAGAAAATCAACAATGACCAAAACATACTGTGAGAAACAAAGCTCACTCACTTCAGTAATTACAGTCCGAGACAAAAATCTGAATCAGCAGTGTGCTTTATTTTACACTTGCAAGTGGGTGTAATGTCCACAAGGCAGGGACAAAAACACACCAAATTCATCAAACTCTCGAAATTTATATCATTTGGGTCCCTACATATTTTTCCTTATTTCATTGTCCCCCCCTCCCCGCATCGCTTACATCATTCACTTCCCCAAGACTGATCCGACCACCCCTGCTTATCCGGCCTTGTCCCTGATAGAATGCTTATCTCTGGCCTCATAAGGTCGTTTGACGTCATCCCACTGCAGGTCATCGTTAGGCATATTCTTTTTTTATCAGTATCTACTCTTTCCATCTGGGCCTTTCCGGAGTCCACTCTGATCTTTATGACCTCTTTAATTAGGGTTTGTTCCTGTGTCTCCATACAAGTGGGAAATAGATGTTCATACAGGCTTTTCTGGCCTGACTTCATCCCCTCACAAGATCTTATCTATTTGCCCATACATCTACCATTGTTTTGCAATCACGTTTCATGCTGACATACCATTTTTAACTGATACGAAAACAATTATATACCTCCTCTACATAGTTTCCATTCTTGTTGACTCACCTCTTGGCTGAAACAATTACACTCTGATGTGAGTTCATTTACTCTGTATCAGAACTTATAATGCAGAAATAACATTAATTTACCTATATCCCACAATTTCCCCCTTTCCTTTAATTACCATTTGTTATCTTCTGCGTTTTTTAAACATCGACCCCGAAATTCGCAAGCATCATTCCAGAGATTTCATCCATCTTGGTCTCACTCATCTACTCATTATTTAGTCGATAAAGTTCCTCTGTCTGTTTCAGTTTTGGGGCATCTGTTTCATCAAGGCTGTTTCAATCAGCCTTCGGGTGAGCCCTCGTATACAGGGTATGACACAACAGCCAATGGCCACCAATACCCCGACTACTGCTATCAGGGAAGTAAGGATAGAAACCACCACCCCCTTCCATTTACCAAACCATGATTCAAGCCATCCCGTGAGAGATGTGTCTACTCCTGAATTCTCAGCCAGTTCCTCTGCTAAAGTAGTCAATCCCCGTAATGCCCGAGTAATTGAACCATTAGGTGCAGTGTTATTAGGAATAAAGGTACAACAACTTCCTCCTAACATCACACACACACTCACTTTTTCTGCTAAAACCATATTAAGGGCCATTCTGTTTTCCCATGCCATTCTACTTGTCGCATCAACCTGTTCTGATATTCCTTTAACTGCATCTGTTGTATAATTTATAAATCGCTATTGATTATAGAAAATGTAATTTATCCAATCTACATTTTTATTAATTGTTACCCACCAAAAGAGAGCTGACTCAAAGCCTGCTGCAATCTGGTTACGAGCTTTGAATTCAGGTACTCCCCTAGGGACTCTAACATTCTTAATCTCTGTACATAATTTCAGCTCCCCCAAATCTCCCGACCGACTTGTACCTCACCTGCGCACACATGACGTGTGATTTCCAACTGCGGCGGAAAATGTGGGGTGGGGACTTTTGCATATTTCTTCTCCAAGGGAGGGAACATCAGAGATAGGGAGGTACAATTCCTATCATTCCATGCAGTCTCATCCTGATACAGGGCTATCATACATTTCATGCCCTTCCTGTCTCGCTTCCACCTGAGCGGAAAGGGAACCACCTGGGCCACTGGCCTACCAGAAGCACATGCATAGCAATTGCTCTTGTTCAGACTTTTTATAGTATACTTTACCAATTCAACCCAGGCATTTAACCCCGTACCCATTTTCTATTTCGATGGTCTGTTTCAAGTCCTTTACTTCTATAATTTTTACTACTTTAGGTTCATCGGGAGGGGTGAAAGGTTGTATCTTATTACCCAGTAATTCTACCCGTTTTCCCTGTCCTACGCTAATTCGAAAACAACAGACCACGAAATCCTTTCCATTTGCTTTCATTTCGATCCCAAATGTTTCATTTAATTGTATCTCATAAGTGCTCCACACCCCCCTCCTCAGAATTGCTTCATGCAATTCTTATTGTCAGGTATATTGGGTTACACTTTTTATCGGGACAATCGCGAGCTGGTCGGAAGGAGGCCCGGTGTACTGTGACGAGATCATTATACCACGTACCCCCCCCCCCCCATAGGACTTAAGATGTATCTCTGAGCTGCGGTAGTGTCTCTGATTATGTACATCCCCACAATTTACTAAGATGCATGCATCAGTGTCGATTACTTGTGGATTATCAGACTCAGGAACCGTTAATGATACATATGAAAATAATATTTGACAAAATCCCAATACTAAGAGGGCTAGCATCATAACTCTAAGCATTCCCAGTATTCTAATCATCATGCTGAAGCACAAAAAGACTTAATATACAAACTTACAGAAATAAACCCGCGCTCGCGTTGCTACTGTATAATCAGTTACTCAAAGTCTCTTTAGTCTGAGTTTCAGCGGGTCTTGCGTTG
>NW_025211233.1:0-6733 GCF_004010195.1 Chiloscyllium plagiosum
AACACAAGATTAACTAGGGGAAGAATATGGCTCTTTGAAGATGAATGGGGCCATCCACAGGAGATGGGTGAAATACTAAACGAAAATGTCACGTTTGAACTTACTCTCAAGGAAGACTGGGGACGTCGGGGTAAAAAATGTGATGTCTTCAAAAGACTCCACATGAAAGAAGGTACTGGAGGTATTAAAATGCATATAAGGGAGACACGTCCTTGGGAACTAATAAAGTATATCTCAGGATATTGTGGGAAGCTCAGGAAGAAATTGCGGAGTCCCATAAACTGATGTCTCTATCACTGATAGCCAGAGGTTATCAGTGTCTCCAGGGATCCTGGAGGGGGGCTAATGCTGTGCCAGTGCTTAGCAAAGGCTACGAGGGAAAGCCAGGGACATCAACACCAATTGGCTTGATGTCAGTGGTGCATACGCTGTTGGAAGCAGGTCCTCAGGACAGGAGTTATATGTGTTTCCAAAGACAAGGATTGATTAGGGATAGTCAGCACAGCTTTAGTGTACTACGTAGAATTCTGATCAGCCTGATTTAGGAAGCATTTTTCTGAAACTGTAAATGCTGCAAGGATTGACGAAGATGTTACTGATACTGGAGGGTGTGACATAAACGGAGAGGCTGGACAAGCTGGAAAGCAACATGGGGGTGAGGAGATAAGATTGTTTTGGCAAATAAGGTAAAGGAGAATGCAAAGAGTTTTCTACAGCACAAAAGTACAAAAAAACAATTGGACAGACACTAGGGCCCCTCAAAGATCAATGAGTCCATCGATGTGTGGAATCACAGGAGATGGGCAAGAGTCTAAATGAGCATTTCATGTCCGAACAGACTGTGAACAAAGACTCGGAAACAAACGAAATAAACAGTGATGGTTTATAAAGAGTCCCTATTACAGAAGAGGTGGTGCTGGAGGTCTTAGAACACAAAGGTAGAGAAAGCTCTCGGTCCTAAACAAGCGTATCCCAGAACATTGTGACAATGTAGTAGCAGGGACACGAGCAGGGATATTTATATCATTGTCTTTCTCATTTCCATTGGGTGTAGGTGGCTGAGGGGTGACTTTACAAAGGTTTAGAAAACCATGAGGGTTACAGGTAAGTTGATTAGCCAACATCTTTACCCCAGGGTAGTGGGGTCCATAACTAGATGGGATTGAACTGCAGAAGGAGAAGGTGTTAGCAATTTTGGAAAGTGTTAAAATAGGTAAGTCCCCTGTGGTGGATAGGATTGATGCTTGGATTCTCTGGTAAGCCAGGAAGGAGATTGCCGAGCCTTTGGCTTTGATCTTTATGTCATCATTGTGTACAGGAATCGTGCCAGAAGGCTGGAGGACAGCAAATGTTAACCCCTTGACCAAGAAGGAAAGTAGAGACAACCCTGGGTAATTACAGACCTGTGTGCCTTACTCCGATTCTGGGTAAAGTGTTGGAAAGGCTGGTAAAAGAAACTAACATTTATAATCACCTGGAGATGAATAAGTTGATGTGGGATAGTCAGCACGGTTTTGTGAAGGGTAGGTCATGCCTCACAAACCTTATTGACGTATTTGAGAAGGTGACCTAACAGGTGGATATGTGTAAAGCAGATCTTGGTCATGCAGATGAACAGAGAGATTACTGTGTCTATGTACATGGATCCGTTGAAAGTCGCCATCCAGGTTAAGAAGACATTCAGCATGTGAGCTTTTATTGGTACTGGGATTGAGTTTCGGAACCACGACATAATGCTGCAGCTGTACAAAATTCTGGTGTGGCCGCATTTGGGGTTTTGCCTATGGTTCAGATCACCGCATTACAGGAAGGGTGTGAAAGATTTGGAAAGGGTTCAGAGGAGACTTACTAAGATTTTACCGAGTCTGGAGTGAAGGTCTTATGAGGAAGGCTGAGGGACTTGAATCTGTTTTTGTTCGTGAGAAGACATTTGAGGCCAATTAATTGAGACATAAAAGATAGTCAGAGAGTTAGATGGGTTGGACAGCGAGAGCCTTTTCTCTTGGGTGGCGATGCCTAACGCGAGGGGAGACAGCTTTAAATTGAGGTAGATACTAATATTAATAAATAGATTTGGGACAGATGCCAGAGGTAGGTTCTTTACTCAGAATAGTCGGGGCATGGCATGCATTGCCTGCAACAGTAGTAGACTCACCAACTTTAAGGACATTTAAATGGTCTTTGGTTAATTATATGGACGAGAATGGACCAGTGTTGGCTACTTGGGCTTCAGATTGGTTCCACAGGTAGGCACAACACCGTGAGCCGAAAGGCCAGTACTGCACTGTCATGTTCTGTGTTCTCGAGGGCATAAATATAAGATGGGAGAGGAAAGACTTAGATGGGATTGGAGGAGAACATTTTCCACACAGAAGGGGGTGCAGGCATGGAATGGGTTTACAGGGGAAGTAGTAGAGAAAAATACAATAACAACATGTAAAAGACATTAGGGCAGGTAAATGAAGAGGAGAAGGTTTGAAGGGATATGGGTCAAGTGCAGGGAAACATGACTTGTTCAGGGAATCTGGTCAGCATGGACTAGTTGGATCAAAGGATCTGTTTCTGTGCTGCATGGCACTGTCTCCAGTTAATGGAGGAGGAGACGACCGAGATAAGGCATGTGATAGACACTGAAGCAAGTTACAGCGATAAGGATGGTAGTCTGGAGTGCAATACATTTCAACTATGTTGATGGGCTATCGGAAAGAGAAGACTTTACAGAGACAGGAACTGTTATAGGAGTTAAAAATTATTGAAGACATTGGTGCACAAGTCATGCCACAGATACAGTGTTGAAAAGTAGTGAGTCTTAGTACAAAAGAACTTACAGCAGGGGTGGGGTTTGAGCCTGTGGTGTGTCATACTGTGCTCCCCCGCCAGCACTGTATCTATATCATGTCCTGTTAGCTGATGTTTGGAGCCCTCTCATTGCTCTCTGCTCTGTGCACTGTGAGTGATCTTACCTCGCTGCAGAATTTATTGAAGACTCAAGATCTCCCTTCCCTTTGTCTTTCTGGCTGACCGACCATCTTCAATGGGGTGATGGATGAGACACCCAGCAGCTGGGAAGTCTATTGAGTCAGGAACTTCCTAAATACCGACAGAACAGAGAGAAATAGGCAGAAGGGATGAACGGATGAACTGAGTGTTACACTTAGAGAATGGCACTAAGTCACACAGAGATCTGGCAAATCCCAGGCTGCATCCTTGGCCTGTTCTGCCTCGTTTCTCCGGAGTGGAGAATTCTGTTGGCTCAGGATCTGGAGTAGCTGCAAGAGTGAGACACACTGACAGAGGCAGCAATTAGACCCACACAGTGAGGGATACCACATGGAGGGAGACTGAGTGATATCACCAGAGTGTTGGAAGATGTCAGTATCAAACAATTGTGTCGGAAGAACGGGTTTTGCTTCATTATGCACTGGTATAACCGGTCAGGAATGAGCAACCTGTGAGCAAGTGAAGTGATGGCCTTGTAGTATTATTGCTAGAGCATGTATCAAAAACCTCAGCTAATGTTCAGGGGAGACAGGTTTGAATCCCACCATCAGAACGGGGGGAATTTTAAATCAATCAATACAAAAAATGCAACTAACTATTCATGAATAAGTATGAAACCGTTGCTGATGTCCAAAATAATCTTTGTTCATCAAAAAGACACTGGTTCTTTTGAGAAACACATCTGCCTATCCTCACGTGGTCTGCACGACATACCCACAGCAAAGTGTTTGCCTCTGAATTACCCTCTGAAAGGGCCGAGCAAACTACTCAGCACAAGGGCAGCTAGGGTTGGGCAAGAAAGGCTGGTCAGCCAGAGACACCCACATTCCACAAGTAAATAAAAACAATCCCATTGCACTGGGAACCAATGGAACCATGATGAGAACAGAGTCCTGGAAATCATGTTGGTAGGTTTATGGACAGAGCTTTAAACTGAGAGAGAGGATGCAGAGACAGGATTCAAATGAAAGGAGCTTTCCAAATCCGCAGAGAAAGAGGGAAGTATCAGAACAGCATGGGGATGTGGCTGAAAACAAGCAGAAATGAGCAGGGTGGAAAAAATTTAACTAAAACTGTACATCAGTGAATACGTTTGTGACAGGAGATTCTGGGAAAGAGTAAATTATGTTTTATTTTGGAATGGACAAAATATTTTCAATATGGTAAATGGATTTGTGACACAGAGAGTAGAGAGACATGGTTACAGGACGAACAAAAGGTGGAACGTAAATATTCAATGATTCACAATCTTGCGGGGTTTAAGGCAGAATGGGAAAGGAGGGTTAGGTAACATGACAGAAATGGGTAACAAAGGCATTACAGAGAAAGCATTTGGCCACAGATCATGAAGTAGAGTCAGTCTGAATGTAAATTCTGGCTACTACTTGCCAAGGACACAAGCAGCAGAACAGTTTTTGCCACTGTACAGCATTTCATTGCTCATCACTGCGATAAACAGGAATTCATTGGAATTTTTAACAAAGGCATTGTGGTAATTTTGGGAAACTTCAATATTCGCATAATCTGGGACAATCACACTGACAACAGTGATATTCAAAGAGGAGAATTTTTTTTTCCCTCAGATATCACATTGTGAGACACACTGACAGAGGCAGCAATTAGACCCACACAGTGAGGGATACCACATGGAGAGAGACTAAGAGACCTCACCAGAGTGTTGGAAGATGTCAGTATCAAACAATTGTGTCGGAAGAACGGGTTTTGTTTCATTATGCACTGGTATAACCGGTCAGGAATGAGCAACCTGTGAGCAAGTGAAGTGATGGCCTTGTAGTATTATTGCTAGTGCATGTATCAAAACCTCAGCTAATGTTCAGGGGAGACAGGTTTGAATCCCACCATCAGAAGGGGGGGAATTTTAAATCAATCAATACAAAAAATGCAACTAACAATTCATGAATAAGTATGAAACCGTTGCTGATGTCCAAAATAATCTTTGTTCACCAAAAAGACACTGGTTCTTTACAGAAACACATCTACCTATCCTCACGTGGTCTGCACGACATACCCACAGCAAAGTGTTTGCCTCTGAATTACCCTCTGAAAGGGCCGAGCAAACTATTCAGCACAAGGGCAGCTAGGGTTGGGCAAGAAAGGCTGGTCAGCCAGAGACACCCACATTCCGCAAGTAAATAAAAACAATCCCATTGCACTGGGACCCAATGGAACCATGATGAGAACAGAGTCCTGGAAATCATGTTGGTAGGTTTATGGACAGAGCTTTAAACTGAGAGAGAGGATGCAGAAACAGGATTCAAGTGAAAGGAGCTTTCCAAATCCACAGAGAAAGAGGGAAGTATCAGAACAGCATGGGGATGTGGCTGAAGACAAGCAGAAATGAGCAGGGTGGAAAACGTTTAACTAAAACTGTACATCAGTGAATACGTTTGTGACAGGAGATTCTGGGAAAGAGTAAATTATGTTTTATTTTGGAATGGACAAAATATTTTCAATATGGTAAATGGATTTGTGACACAGAGAGTAGAGAGACATGGTTACAGGACGAACAAAAGGTGGAACGTAAATATTCAATGATTCACAATCTTGCGGGGTTTAAGGCAGAATGGGAAAGGAGGGTTAGGTAACATGACAGAAATGGGTAACAAAGGCATTACAGAGAAAGCATTTGGCCACAGATCATGAAGTAGAGTCAGTCTGAATGTAAATTCTGGCTCCTATTTGCCAAGGACACAAGCAGCAGAACAGTTTTTGCCACTGTGCAGCATTTCATTGCTCATCACTGCATTAAACAGGAATTCATTGGAATTTTTAACAAAGGCATTGTGGTAATTTTGGGAAACTTCAATATTCGCATAATCTGGGACAATCACACTGACAACAGTGACATTCAAAGAGGAGAACTTTTTTTCCCTCAAATATCACATTGAATATCACATTGTGCAACTGGCGACGGACGCAGCTATCTCAGAGCGACTGTTGTATGATGAAGCTAAGTGAATGAGTAATGTCACACAGAGAGATCCTCTGGGAAACTGGGATAACTTGAAATTTAATTAAGTCTAAAGCTTTAACGTGAATCACAGAATGGACAAGATACAACTGGAAACAGCCCATTTACTTGGGTTTAAGAAGGGAACTGACCAAGGATTAACAGGATGAACAGACTGAAATGTGTGTCTGTAAATGCACAGTTGAAAAACACTTGAAGAATGGTGTAAAACACTCAACAAAAGGACATTCCATTTTAATTTCCATCAAAATCTCAACAACGAATTCCTACCTGTCCCTCACTCAGCACAAAATGGATCTTATTAGATTACCAGGCTTAGAAGATCACCAAAAGTACGAACAATTCTAAAGTGAGAGAGTGTTTATGCAGTAAGTGTTCGAGAGATTGCGAACTGTCTGCTCGCAGGAGGGGGGCAGTGAGAAGGGAAATCATTATCAGGGTTTTATGAGATGATAGGAACAGGGAGAGGTGAAGGTGCTGCAGGTGGTGAGAGTGTTACAGAGAGTGATCAGGGCCTGAACGGTGTTACAAAGCCAGTACGAATTGCTGCAGCTGGAGGGTTTTCCAGAAGTATGGAGGAACATATGTATTTTAATTTAATCATTCAAGGGCTGTGGGTGTCACTTCCGGAACCAGCATTCTTTGCCCGTCTGCTAATTACCCAGAGGGCAGTACCGAATCAGCCATATTGCTGTGGGTCTGGAGTCACATGACAGCCAGACCAGTTTAGAATGTCAGATC
>NW_025211233.1:9414-13078 GCF_004010195.1 Chiloscyllium plagiosum
AATACCCTTGGGATATACTGTTAAGAAAAGGCCACAAGGTGTTTTATCAATACAGTTAGAGGAAGAAGATTACTAGTTAAATAGTTGCGCCTGTTAGAAACCAAAGGGATAATCTGTGCATGGAGCCAGAGGAAGTAGGTGAGGTCTCCAATGAATACTTCCCATCTGTATTCACACAGGAGAAAGACATCGTAGCCATGAATTTCAGTTTGGTTGTTCAGGTTCTACAACATGTTAAGATCAATAAGGAGCAAGTATTAAATGTCTTCACAGGCATAAAGATGGAGAAATCCCCAGTGTCCAATGAAATGTATCCCAGGCTGCTATGGGAGGTAAGAGAGGAGATTGCTGGGACCCTAGTGGATATATTTAATACTTTGCAGGCCACAGGTGAAGTGCCGAATGACTGGAGGATCACTATTGTGGTTCCTTTGTTCAGGCAGGGCGGCAGGGATAGGCCAGGTAATTACAGAGCAGCTAGTCTGACAGCAGGGGGAGGGAAATTTCTGGGAACAATTCTGAGGATGAATAAACACTTGAAAAGGCAGGGATCAACTCGGTTGAGTCATCACGGATTTGGCAGAGGGATATACTGTCTGAGGAATTCAGTTGCGTTTTTTTTAAATGATCTCTCAAAATATTGACGAGGGCAGTGCAGATGATGTGGTTTACGTGGACCTGAATAAGACCTTTCACAAGGTCCCACATGGAAGGCTGGTCCAAAAGGGAAGAGCCACTGGGATTCAAGGCAAGTTGGTAAAGTTGGATACAAAATTCATGGATTAACCTTTCGTGTTTGAAATTCATTCACCAGCGGGTGTACCACAGGGATCTGTGCAGGAACCATCGCTGGTCAGTCTGTCGAATAATAACTTCGATGTGAAAGCAAAAGTAATCATTGGTAGATTTGCAGACGATATGAAAGGTGAAGATGTTGTTCACAGTGAGGTGGTTGGTCTCTCGCTACAGTCTGATGACGATCAGATGATAATCTGAGCAGAGTTTAGTTCTGATCAATGTGAGGTCATACCCTGTGGGAGGTACGATAAGAGAAGCGCAGACATAATGAATGGTTGGTTCTTGCCAACTACTGAGGAATACAGCGACCTGAGTGGACAATCCAAATATCCCTAAAGGTGTCAGCACAGGTGGACTGGGAGTGGAAGGCACCTGGACTGGGAGTGCGTGGGGGACCCACATCCTGGTGGGGTGAATTGTTAGATCTGCTTGAGAGGATATAATCTAATCTGGCAGGATGTTGAACATTAAACAGTCACAAAGTCAGAAAGAAGATTGAGACTGTTGCACAAGGTAAAGACAGCAATTTCAACAGACAAGGCAGGCAAGAACATAGCAGGGAATAGGGGGAAACTGATGATTAAACTGCATTTATTACTTTGCAAGGGGCCAGACAGCTAAGGAAGATGAACTCAGGGCATGGATTGGAACATGGGACTGGGATATTATAGTTATTACAGAAACACAGCTAAGGGAGGAGCAGGACTGGCAATTCATTGTTTCAAGGTAGAGATGCTACAGGAATCATCTAAGGGGAGGCAAGAGAGGACGCGTGGTGGTGGGCTTCGATTGCAAGAATCATCACAGCAGTATTTAGAGAGGATATTCCAGTGGCATCGCCCAATGAAGCTATGTTAGTGGAACTGAGAAATAAGAATTGGTCATCACTCTGACACGATTGTCCTATTGACCCCCGAATAATCCGTGGCAGACAGAGAAACAAATATGTCAGGAGATCTCAAATATCGATCACAATAATAGGGCTGTTACAGCAGGGTTTTTAAACTTTCCAAACTGAGACTGGGACTGCCAGTGTTCAGTGTTTGCAAGGGAGGAATTTGGTAATTGTGTTCCAGAAACTCCCAATCAATATGTAAATGGCCTGAAAACAGAAATGGGCAAAACCTGACTTCCACTTGGGAAACAAGGTAGGGAAAGATACTGAGGCATTTGTATTAGTTTGAAAATGGCTACGGAAAAGGGCCATTTTACAATTCACGTTGTAAAATGGGGCCAGACTAATATTGATCTTATCAGCCAGGAACTTTCAAAAGGTGATTGGAGAGTCTATTTACAGGGAAAGCGAAGTCTGGCAAGTGAGAATATATTAAAAATGAGATAAATTGAGCGTTCAGCGCCAGCATGTTCCTATTTGTGTTCAGGTCAATGCTGAATGCATTTTGAAACACTGGCTGTCTGTTGAGGATCTGGTCAAGGAAAAGGGCGCACATGTCAGGTATAGCCAGGTCGATCAAGAGAATCCACGAGAATCACAGGGGCTTTTGGAATACACTTTGGGTGGAAATCAGGAATACAGAAAGGGTACATGAAATAGCCTCGGCAGAGAAGCATAAGGAGAATCCAAAAGTGATGTTATTAATATATTAAGAATAAAAGAGTAACTCGAGACAAAATAAGGGCCCTTAACGATCATTGAAGCAATTGGTGGGTGGAACTTCAGGATATTTCCTAAGACCCTAAACAACCTTTTCACTCCAGAACTTACTGTGGAGAAAGACTGGGGAACTCATGGAACAAGAGTAATATGTTAGATCGCAATTGGAGTTCTCTGCAATTCCAGTATCCCTGCTAAAGGAATGATGTTGTGAAATTTGAAAGTGCTCAGAAAGGATTTACAAGATGTTGCCAGGGTTGTTGCTGAAAAAGCTGTGGTTATATTCTCTGGAGCATCAGAGACTGAGGGGTGACCTGACAGACGTTTATATAAACAGGATGTGTATGGATTGGGTAAACATTCAAGGTCTTTTCCCAGGGGTTGAGGAGTCCAAAACTAGAGGGCATACGTTTAAGGTTAGAGGGGAAAGGTTTCAAGGGACTGAAGGGACAGCTTTTTCATGCACGTGGTGATACGTGTATGAAATGAACTGAGATAGAAAGTAACATAGACTAATACAATTACAACATTTAAAAGGTATCTGGTTGGGTATATCAATAACAAGTGTTTTGAAGTACTTGGGCCAAATGCTGGTAAATGGGATGGATGCATTTAGATCTTCTGGTCAGCATGGATGAGTTGAACCGGAGGCTCTGCTTCCATGCTATCCATCTCTATGACTTGAAAAGAGTGCATGTTAAAGAAAAGGTGGTGCTGGAGGTTTTAAAACACAAAGGTATGGACAGCCCCAGGACCTCATTAAGTGTATCACAGGACATTGTGGGATATTAGGCAAGACATTGTGGAGCACCGAGCAAAGATATTTGTACAATTGACAGCCATGTGTGATGTGCTGCAAGACTAGAGGGTGGAATCGTGGACTGTGAAGGAGGTTTGCTAAAATGGATTTCAAAGGGATCTTGATAATATGAGTAAATGGGCTGAAAAATTGTGAATGGAATTCAATCTGAATAAATGCGAGATAGTGCACTTGGCAAAACAAACAAGGGTAGAGCTTATACAATTAATGTTCGGGCCTCGCTTAGTGTTTTAGAGCAGAGTGCCCTCTGGGTTCAGTTACATAATTCTTGAAGTTTGCATCACAGGATGGATAAGACAGTGCTTGGCATCCTTGACTATTGCTCAGTCCATTGAGTGTAGGATTTGGGACATCATGTTGAGATTGTATAGACATTGGTGAAGCCTCTTCTGCAATACTCTGTCCAGTTCTGGTCACCCAGTTATTGTGAG
>NW_025211233.1:13138-17647 GCF_004010195.1 Chiloscyllium plagiosum
TGGGGGAGTCTCAAGTGGAAGGGCCACATTTTAAGGTGAGAAGAGGGATATGTTAAAAAAAAGACATGGGGGCTAATTGTTGCACATAGGGTGGTTTGGGAGTGGAATGAACTTCCTGAGGAAGGGGGGAATGTCGGTACAAATGCAGTGTTTGAAACACATTTGATTAAGTACAGGAATAGGGAGGGGTTAGAGTGATATGGGCCAGCAACAGGCAGCTGGGATGTGTTTAGTTTTAGGTTATGTTTGGTACCAACTGAAGGGTCAGTTTCCATGCTGCATGGCTCTATGACAAGAATAGAGTTTTAGTCAATTATTTAAGAAAGGCTGCAATGCAATGCAATGCAAGACAAATTTCCAGCTCGGCGAACAGAACCACAACAACGAGCACCCGAGCTACAAATCTTCTCACAAACTTTGAATTTTATTTTCTCCTTTAACCCGCAGAAATGCCACACAAGGATTGATCTCTTCAACATCCCTCCAACAATCTTAGATTCGGTGGCATCCTGCACAATTGGGAATGTTAGCATTTCTGACCATACTTATTGATTAACATTAACTGCAATATGACAGATTTGAGACACTGGCGAATGTATCCCTTTATTCTTAAGGCTAGTTAGATCATCGAGTATTTCTCTAAAGAATTCAGATCTTAGCTATTAATTCAGATTTAACCTGTAAGCCATCCATTCTATGGGAAATTGTTCAGGCTTATACCAAGGCAATAATTATTCCTTAGGATGCAGCAGAAGCTGGAGCAGGAACGCTGGCTTGAGGCACAGCTGAGGGCAGCCGAGAGGGCATACAGTAATTGACCCACAGTGGCTAAGCTGCAGAGGATCACAATTCTTCGGTCGACAGTGAATTCCACGCTCACACAGACAGCCAAGAAGGTACTTACTTTTGCAAATCAAAGGGTGTTTGGACATAGTGATAAGCCAGGCAAGTATTTAGCCTATCTTGCCAGGAACACGAGCGCCCCTCTCCAGCCATTACCTCAATTAGGGAAGGTACTGTGATCCTTACCTTCGAATCGAAAAAGATTAATGCAGCCTGTCCGAGATTTTTCTCTGAATTATTTCAGCCTGAACATTTTGAGAATAGATGGATTAAGATGGATTCATTTTTCACGAATCTGGATCTTCCAGGAGTAACCCCTGAATAAGTGTTGTGTCTTACTGCACCATTGTCAGCGCAGGAGGGTGTGAAGCAGCTTCAGAATGTTAAGGCGCACTATCCTAACGGATTTCCGAGTGAATTTTATAAATAATTTATAAACCTATTGTCAGGTTGATGTATAACACGTTCCGTCACTCATACAGTCACTAATACCTCCCTCAATCCTTAAGAGAGGCTCATATCTCTCTGATGCTGAAGAAAGAAAGACCCTGGAGGGTTGTGCTTCTTACACGCCAATCCCACTTTTAAATGTTGCTCTCAAAATCCTGTCTGAGATCCGTGCATTTAGGCTGGATACTTTGCTGCCTTCTGTTGTCAAAGAAGACCAAACAGGCTTTATAAAGGGCCACAGATCTTCCTACAATGTTAAGAGGTTACACAATATGATCCAAGAGTGTCAACAACAATCTGTCCAGGGATTATTGATCCCTTTAGATGAGCGAAGGCACTTGATTGGGTTGAGTGGCCGGATCTCTTCTGTACATTAGAACGGTTTGGCCGACGCAAAATTTTTATCAAGTGGGTGAGGGTCCTTTACCGCGATCCTCTGGCTGCGGTTCTCACAAATGGTATGCCAACCAGTAACATTAATATTTCTCCAAGCAGCCGACAAATTTGACACCTTTCGCCATTGATGTTTACGTTGATGATTGATCCACTTGAGGAGGCAATCCGTCTGGATGCCATCATATCTGACCCAGAAGTGGGATAGACGCCACGTAACATTACATTGTTTGCAGATGAGGGTCATTTTCTGTCAAATCCCGCAATTTCGGTAGTTCATGTGATGCAATGCATTAATTCGCTTGTTGCCTTTCTGATAAGATTAATTTTACAAAGTTGGAGGCCATGCCTATGGGAGGTCTTAGGGAAAAACCTGATACTGAGGGCAAATCCTGGTTTCCTTTTAAATGGTCACTGGGGTGGTTTCCCTATTTCAGTATATTCATTACATCTGTCTTTGATCATTTATTTAACGTTAACTGTGTCCATTTGTTTAACAACATTAAACAAGACCTTCAAAGATGGAAGGCATTTCCAATATCCTGGCTCGGTCGCATAGCTGTTATTAAAATGAATGTCCTTCCTCATTTCCTAGCACCCGTGCGAATGCTTAGGAAACATAATGGCGGGTTTAGCTCTTTTATTTGGTACCACACGCGATTCTTTATCAAGCTAACAAAATTGCAGCTGCCCCACAGATTGTTGGGGGTAAATCTCCCCGATTAAAAGCAATCAATTAAGCTCTTTTATCATCCTATGTTAGTGCCTGGACCGCTGAGGACTCGGCATCAATACGGCTAGACATTGATCCCTCTCAGACAAAGTGAACCCTTAACAGTCTGCTATTCTTAGGTAAAATGACAATATTTATGGAGCATTGTCAAAAATTAATGATTATCAATACCGTTAAAACTTGAAGGACAATGCGTCAGATCGAGGGCAATACAGGAAAAACTATGTTTCTTACCCGCTTAATTGGTATACCAGGTTGTCAACCTGGGATAATGGATTCCAGGTTTAAACTGTGGGCAGCGAGGGGGGTACAATTTTTGGGTGATTTACAATTAGTAGAATCCCTACAGTGTGGAAACAGGTCCTTGGGCCCAGCAAGCCCACTTCGATCCTCTGAAGAGTAACCCACCCAGACCCATTCCCCTACCATCCTATATTTATCCTGACTAATGTCCCAACTTACAGATCCTGGAACACTATGAGCGATTTAGCAATGGCTAATTCATGTAACCTGCACATGTTTGTGACTGTGGGAGAAAACCTACGCAGACACAGTTGAGAATATACTAACTTCACACAGCCAGTCACCCAAGGCTGGAACCAAACCCGTGACCCTGGTGCTGTGAGTCAGTGCAAACCACTGAGCCATCACGTGTTACTTGAGGGAGAAACAATGATATCATTTGATCAAATAACTGGTAAGTATGGACTACCTAGTAGAGATTTCATTTTTTTTTCAAATTAGACATATGATTAAAAAAAAACTTTTAACAGACTCTTTCAGATCCGATAGAGAGAAGCGGTTGCTTATTGTTAAGAATACACTCTCTGTCAGCACTCTTTATCATCAGTTGGATAGTGGCCCCTCAGAAAAGACTGTGCAGCTTCATGACATCTGTGTGAGAGAGTTGGGGATTCAGACCACTTCGGAGACATGGGAGGATATTTGTGAAAATTCTCAAAGGATTTTGATCGGTAATAGAACCCATTCCATGCAGTTGTAAATTCTTCATAGGGTCTATCTGACACCAGAGTTTCTCTCAAAATTCCAAATGGGATTATCTTCAGCATGTCCTAAATGCAGAATGAGTACAAACACTCTTACTCATTTTATGTGGTCCTGCTGCAGGCTTCATATATATTGGAGCACAGTGTTAGGTGGGTCTTGGGGACCGAATTGGAGATGGACCGATTTCACTTTCCTGGGCATGCCCAGAGCATCTTACGCAGATGGATATGCGAAAACAAAATCCTTACTTTCTGGATAGGAAAAATATTCTGTTGTGTTGGATGTCTGAAAACTCCACGGGTCGGTTGGGTCTTTGTGGCTCATCATGGGAATATCCCTTTGGACTTTCTCACCAGCATGGTGCACCAAAAACAGAGATTAATATAAGTCATAGAGTCATAGAGTCAGAGATGTACAGCATGGAAACAGACCTTTCGGTCCAACCCTTCCATGCCGACCAGATATCCCAAGCCAATCTAGTCCCACCTGCCAGCACCCGGCCCATATCCCTCCAAACCCTTCTTATTCATTCACCCATCCAAATGCCTCTTAAATGTTGTACTTGTATCAACCTCCCCAACATCACTTGGCAGTTCAATCCATACACGTACCATTCTCTGTGTGAAATAGTTGCCCCGTAGTTCTCTATTATATCTTTCCCCGCTCACCCTAAACCTATATCCTCTTGTTCTGACTACCCGACCCCAGGGAAAAGACTTCACCTATTTACCCTATCCATGCCCCTCATAAATTTGTAAACCTCGATAATTTCAGCCCTCAGCCTCCGACGCTCCAGGGAAAACAGCCCCAGTCTGTTCAGCCTCTCCCTATAGCTCAAATCCTCCAACACTGGCAACATTCTTGAAATATTTTCTGAATCCTTTCAAGTTTCACAACATCTTTTCGATAGGAAGGAGACCAGAATTGCACGCAATATTCCAATACTGGCCTAACTAGTGTCCTGTACAGTCGCAACATGATCTTACAACTCCTGCACTCAATATTCTGACCAAAAAAGGAAACACCTTCTACCTATCTACCTGCGACTCCCCTTTCAAGGAGCTATGAACATGAACTGCAAG
>NW_025211233.1:20385-22213 GCF_004010195.1 Chiloscyllium plagiosum
TACAGTGAGTGTGAGGGAGCAGAGAAAATATGGTGACCCTTATCCTGACAGAATGGGGAAGTTTATTGATGCTTGTCCTGTTTTGCTGGACATTTCTTCAGACCCCAGAAACTGCACTGAGCTGCGTGGTGAGCTCAAACCATGCTCGGTGGATCTGGTAGTGTGGCCCCCTCTGGCAAGAGTATGGTCCCCTTTGTGCTAACCCATCCACCAGGACCTCCGGGCTGCTGTCGGCAAACCACGGTGTAATTTCCCCTTCGTTGCCATGCTCGGGAAAACGTGCAGGACAGCTCCAAACTGAGAAGCGCAAACGTGAGCCCATTGGCCTTTTAAAGATGGCACCAGTGTCAGGGATCACGGAATATCCAGGGGCATCCGGACGACTGTGAGTACCTCCAGTCATGATGGGTGGGGGAATCGGGCTGGCATTGTATGAGAGGGACACTATGGAGTGGGATGGGTAGTTAATGAGATGTGTTTGTTAAGATAGCAGCATGAAACTAGCTCGGCCTCGTGCAGACAACCCCTCTGTCACACTCAATAAAAATGTCACTGAGACAGTTTTTTGTTAGATCCAGCCCAGTGAGGCGAAGACGCTGCTGTCCTCACTCCCAGTTACAAAGCTGCAGAACAAATGCTCATCCAAAACTCCCCATCGCCTGAACTCACAGCAATATCCCTTTCACTCATAATTCTTCGAAATACTGACCCGTTTTGCAAGATACTATCGGAATGAATTTATTTCAACATTCTGAACCTGGGAACATATCCTTCCATGACAATATATCTCAGTTTACCCCCCCTACCCTGTCTCCACCCAAAAACACACTGATTTACAGTCATATTGCACGCGACTGCCAGTGTGACTGGCCATTTGGCCCAGCTGGTCCATGGCAATCAAAATGTCCATCCAGACTCACCCCATTTCCCGGCCCTTGTTCTGCATCCCTCTCATCCTTTCCTATCTGTGTATTTGTCCAAATGCCTTTTCAATGTTGTTATTGTACCCCTCTCAATTACTTCCACTGACAGCTCAGTCCATATGCGTACTACACTCTATGTTAAAAAGTTACCCCTCAGTTTCGTTTTCACATTTTTTATCCTTTCCAAACATTAATGGATGTCCTCTAGTCCTCGATTCACCAACCTTGGGAAAAAAATTGATATAATCGCCACATGCACGCCTCTCATGATTTTATAAGCGCTACACTTCTATAAGAACCTCCTCAGTTTCCTACGCTGTAAAGAAATATGTTCTAACCTGTCCAACTTCTGCCTATAACTTAGAGCCTTTAGCCTAGGAAACATCTTTGGAAATTTGTTCTACATTCTTTCTTGTTCAATAATGTCCTCTCTAGAGCAAGGTGAACAAAACTGAACACAATACTCCAACTGCAGCCTAACCAACATCCTGTACAACTACATCATAACGTCCCACCTAACTTCTATACTCAATGCGCTGATGAAGGCCAATGTGCCAACAGCCTTCTTCACTGTCCTGTGTATCTGCGAATCAAATTTCAGACAACCGTGCACCTGATCTCCAACGGCCTTTTGTTCCACTACATGCCTTGAGGCACTATCATTCGTCATTAAACTCCTACCTGGATTTGACTTTCCAAAATGCAAGACATCACACTTATCTATATTAAACTCCATTTGCTATTTCTCAGCCCACTTCCCCTGCCGATCAAGATAGTGCTGCAATTTCTGATAACGTTCCTCACTGTAAACGATGCCTCCTATTTTAGTGTCATCTGCAAACTTACTAACGTTGCGTTGTGCACTCTGGTCAAAATCATAGATATAGATAACAAACAGCAATGGG
>NW_025211234.1:0-1459 GCF_004010195.1 Chiloscyllium plagiosum
CAGAGGTCTACATGAATGTATGCAGTTTTTGAGAAAAGTGCAATGTAACTCTGCAAGTACAAATTCGCCACACAAAATATGTGTGCATGTGGGTCTTTGTCTGTGTGTGTGTGTGGGTCTTTCTGGGGGGGGGGGGGGGGGATTGTGAGTGTGAGAAAGTGTGTGTGTGTGTGTGCGTAGTGAGTGCAGAGTGTCTTAAGTCTGTGAGGGGTGCATGTGTGAGTGTTGGAGAGTGTGTGTCTATAAGGGTGTGTGGCTCAGGCATATTAGTCGAGAGAGGGAGCTTTTGTTTACGAAAGTATTTCAATCTCTTATCAATAGGTAGAAGGCTTATATTAGAATGTTAGGTGAAGGCTCGTTTAGGGCTCTTGAGAGTTACAAGGCAAAGACCTGAAGCAAGAAGAACAGCCAGGAGGCAACATGAGCATTCGTGAACAAATATGATCAAGTGAAATCTTAAATCTTTATACAGATATATCAGCAATAGGAAAATGATCAGACAATAATTCGGGCCAATCGAGGATAATCGTGGGAAGTTGTACGTGGAGTGTGAAGAGAGTGGTGACGCGCTGAATGCATGCTTCTCTTCAGCATTCACATTGGAAAAAGACAATGTTTTCGAAGGTGGAAGATGACAGACAGAGTAAGTGGAAAGAGAGGGGGAGGGAGAGATTGGGAATAGAGTGGGAAGGGAGGGTGCGAGAGAGAGAGAGTGCCAAGGGAGATGGGATAGAGAGCGAGAAGAATTATGAGTGGCGAGAGTAAGGATGGATGGGGACAGACGGCGGGATGGGAGGGCGTGTAAGAGAAAATGGGAAAGAATGGAGAGAGAGAGTTAGAAGGGAAGGGATGGGAGAGAATGCGAAGGGGAGAGAAAGAATGTAGAGGTGAGAGAGGAAGCGGGAATTCAGGGGAGAGAGTTGGAAGGGGAGGAGAGGGAGAAACTGGCAAAAGTGGCTACAGAGAGAGAATGGGAAGACAGTGGGAAGGCACGTAGGACAGATGTGATCGGAAAGACAGATTGCAAATGTAGCGTTGAGAAAGGGGTATATGAGAGGGGAGATAATGTGGGATGTATGGGGGTGAGTGAGAGAGAGGCAGAAAGAGTCAGTGGGAAAGGGAGAGAACGAGAGCAGGAAGAGTGAAGAGAGAGAGAGTGGTAAGCGGGAGAGGGAGATAGTGCAAAGTAAGGGTTGGAGAGAGAGTGGCAGTGGAGGAGAGAGAGAGTTAGAAGAGGGCAGAGTGAGAAAAGGAAGAGGAGAGCGAATGAGGAGGGAGCAGGTGAGAGTGGAAACGCAGGGAACGGGGAGAGAGAGTGGGAACGGATGGGTAGAGAGAGGGAGAAGAGGGGGTGAAGAGATAGTGTGAAGGGAGGGGAGCGGGAGATAGTTCGAAGGGGAGACAGAGTGAGAATGGTGGGGTGATAGAGAAAGTGCAAAGTACCGGGATAGAGAGAGTT
>NW_025211234.1:2233-22219 GCF_004010195.1 Chiloscyllium plagiosum
TACTAAGGATAGCTGGTCGTGTTGTTTCGTGGCTAGTTGATGTTCATGTATGCGGATTGTTAGTTGTCTTCCTGTTTGTCCTATATAGTGTTTTGTGCAGTCCTTGCATGGGATTTTGTACACTACATTTGTTTTGCTCATGTTGGGTATCGGGTCCTTCGTTCTGGTGAGTTGTTGTCTGAGCGTGGCTGTTGGTTTGTGTGCCGTTATGAGTCCTAGAGGTCGCAGTAGTCTGGCAGTCAGTTCCGAGATGCTCCTGATGTATGGTAGTGTGGCTAGTCCTTTTGGTTGTGGAATGTCCTCGTTCCGTGGTCTTTCTCTTAGGCATCTGCTGATGAAGTTGCGCGGGTATCCGTTTTTGGCGAATACCTTGTATAGGTGTTCCTCTTCTTCTTTTTGCAGTCCTGGTGTACTGCAGTGTGTTGTGGCCCTTTTGAATAGTGTCCTGATGCAGCTTCGTTTGTGTGTGTTGGGCTATGCTCATGTTTCCTCAAAACGCGGGACCAACTGGACGAGAACAAAGAAACTGTCGGCAGTCAGGGAAAACATTTTGATGGCTACCACAGCTTTGATTTTGCAAGATTAAAGTTTAATTTCATGAAGGATTTTTCTGCGTCTCCTGATTTTTTTTTCATAGAACATGGAGTGATTCTTCCAAAACACTGCCTCCAATTCCACTCTCTCTCCCACTCACTTCCGATTCTGACACCATTTCCTTCCCACAGTCTCCTCCTCCCTTCCCAATCTCTCCCCTCCGGTTCCAATTTCTCTCTCGACAACTGCTTTCTCACGGTCTTTCCCTGCTCCCTTCCCACACTCTCTCTCCCTGTCTCCATTCATACCCTCTCTTCCCCTCCTTTTCCAAACACTTTCTCCGTTCCTTCTTCTCACCTGCTCTATGCCCTGCCTTCCCATACTCCCCCATCTCATTCAATACCCCTCCTTTCCATTTCTCACTCTCCCACCTCTCTTTCAACTCTCAGCACAGGAGCAGTGAGGGTCAGGATTGGGGCGGGGGCCTCTGTGATCTTCCCTAACCCCTCCCCAGCTACACAATCAGGAGAAAGAACTACTTCCACAAACACATCACTGATGGCATTGGAGACACCTGCAACCCCACAAGCGTCATTTACAGACTGCCCAAGGCCTCAGAAAGTAGTAACGGGCACAACACGCTCTTCCAACCGTCGCAGCCTCGCGGCAGCCCTGCCACACCTCAACCGTGGAGTCTATCTGAGCCTGCGGAAGGACAACGGCAAATTAACTGAGATGTCATCACCCGAATCGACACACCATTTGAACGGCAGTAGGTGACGCCCTGGTTACCATAAAGCGACCCTCTCCCCTCGGCTCATTTCACTTTCTCCTGGAAACTCGTACAGATACCTGACCTCCAGGTCCAATAGGCCCCTTCCAGTTACCAGACACTGGCTGCAAATGCCCCCGCATTTACCATCCTCTCTGTTCTTACTGAAACATCAGAATCCATGAAACTTCAAAAACCATTATTGTCCCTGCTGTACCCATGACTCCGAAATGGCCACAAAATCAAAGTCCTAGGTACCAACCAATGTCGCACATTCATTGACCTTAGTGCAGATTACTGAAACATCAGAATCCATGAAACCTCAAAAACCATAATTGTCCCTGCTGTACCCATGACTCCGAAATGGCCACAAAATCAAAGTCCTAGGTACCAACCAATGTCGCACATTCATTGACCTTAGTGCAGATGTTCCTGGCGTTGAAATAGACTCACTTCAAATCACCTCCCTGTTTGGCAGTGTACGTCTTGCGACCTTGAAACCTCATTTCTGAACGCATTACTGTCAATCTCCTGGACACTGGAACTACATTTTTCCCACCCCCTACTGAATTATGCCTTAGATATTAGCACTCAGGCATACACTCAGATTTAGGTGGGTTTATGTTTCTGATGCAATTGCTTCAGTTGTCAGTCAGTTAACTTCTCAACGATAAAATAACCATGCTGTCCATCAATGTTTCTGTCAGTCTTTGATAATTCTATTTCAACTTTATTTTCTGTAGTCTTCTACTTCTCCTCCTATTTCAACTTGCGACTTTATCATCTCGTTACCACATAGTCAGGACATATCCCAGGATATTCTTCCTGTCATGCCATAGGTGTCTCATTTTCCTTTTTTTTAACCACAGTAGGCTGCGCTTCAAACAATGGCCCAGATACATCATTACCAAGGACAAATTGCATTCCTGGAACCGAGAGTTTTTCCAGTACTCCATCCAGCACTTCACTTTTCGCTGGAATCTCTAACCTCATTCTACATACTTGTTCACGTCTTGCCTTACTATGATTTCTCATCTGCTCTACGCCCTGCCTTCCCACACTCCCCCATCTCATTCAATACCCCTCCTTTCCATTTCTCACTCTCCCACCTCTCTTTCAACTCTCAGCACAGGAGCAGTGAGGGCCAGGATTGGGGAGGGGGGCCTCTGTGATCTTCCCTAACCCGTCCCCAGCTACACAATCAGGAGAAAGAACTACTTCCACAAACACATCACTGATAGCATTGGAGACACCAGCAACCCTACAATCCTCATTTACAGACTACCAAAGGCCTCAGAAAGTAGTAGCGGGCACAACACGCTCTTCCAACCGTCGCAACCTCGCGTCAGCCCTGCCACACCTCAACCATGGAGTCTATCTGAGCCTGCGGAAGCACAACGGCAAATTAACTGAGATGTCATCACCCGAATCGACACATCATTTGAACGACAGTAGTTGACGCCCTGGTTACCAGAAAGCGACCCTCTCCCCTCGGCTCATTTCACTTTCTCCTGGAAACTCGTACAGATACCTGACCTCCACGTCCAATAGGCCCCTTCCAGTTACCAGACACTGGCTGCAAACACCCCCGCATTTACCCTCCTCTCTGTTCTTACTGAAACATCAGAATCCATGAAACTTCAAAAAACATTATTGCCCCTGCTGTACCCATGACTCCGAATTGGCCACAAAATCAAAGTCCTAGGTACCAACCAATGTCGCAGATTCATCGGCCTTAGTGCGGATGTTCCTGGCGTTGAAATAGACCCACTTCAAATCACCTCCCTGCTTGGCAGTGTACTCTTGCGACCTTGAAACCTCATTTCTGAACGCATTACTCTCAACCTCCTGGACACTGGAACTACATTTTTTCCCACCCCGTACTGAATTATGCCTTAGATATTAGCACTCAGGCATATACTCAGATTTAGGTGGGTTTATGCTTTCTGATGCAATTGCTTCAGTTGTCAGTCAGTTAATTTCTCAACGATAAAATAACCATGCTGTCCATCAATGTTTCTGTCAGTCTTTGATTATTCTATTTCAACTTTATTTTCTATAGTCTTCTACATCTCCTCCTATTTCAACTTGTGACTTTATCATCTCGTTACCACACAGTCAGGAAATATCCCAGGATATTCTTCTTGTCAAGCAATAGGTGTCTCATTTTCCTTTTTTTTTAAACACAGTAGGCTGTGCTTCAAACAATGGCCCAGATACATCATTACCAAGGACAAATTGCATTCCTGGAACCGAGAGTTTTTCCAGTACTCCATCCAGCACTTCACTTTGCGCTGAAATCTCTAACCTCATTCTACATACTTGTTCACGTCTTGCCTTACTATGATTAACATGTATCAACACTTTCTCCGGCTAAAATCTTTACATGTCTTCTCATCTCTCAATATCAAAGATTGACACGATCCCACATCTCTTAATATTGTAAGCTCTTCGCATGCTGCTTCTGGCCTGAACGAGTAAAAACTTCGAAGTAAATAAATTTAGAAGATCTGGCACATACTCCACAACCAACCTCCAACCAGTTTGTGTATCGAGCTCTGAGTTTTAGCCTCCGCTGCGATTTCCTTTACCAAACAAACAAAATTCACCAGCTTAGCCTATTTTACGATACCTGTCTTCCCAGTTCTTCTTCTAACCCAACAACACATGGAGTGAAACACGGAGACAGTTAACACATCTTTCCCCTTCAAGCGTTTTTTTCCACCCTGTTTTAAGCTATCTTTCTGTTCACCATCGAGATCTGCAATTCAGTTACCACATGAGGATTTCTGGTTTCCCAAATTCTGCTCGTTCACGGAGTGAAATTGACTCAAAGCCAAACGTTGATTTATGAATCAACTCGTAATCATCGGCCATTTCAGCTGTGAAGCTTGCTGTTTTAACTCTCCGCTCTTCCATGAGTTCTCGCATCGCCAGGAAGTGAATTTCTGAAATCCTCTCTCCTTTTAAGCCAACGTTCATGTTCAAGTCTCTCTTTCTTCTTCCCTTTATTTCTGTCTCACTTTCATTTTGTTCTGCTCTAGCGAATCTGACATTTTCTTTTGTTTCGCGAGGGCGATTCTTGCTTTTATCTATCTCTCTGCACTATTTCAATTGTAATTGAAACTGTTTCATTTATTTTTCACTTTCTTCCTCTTTTGTCACGAATTCAAGCTGTTTATTTTAGTTGTATTTAGCCATTTCAAACCGTTCTGATGACGTTTCTTGCATACTTAAATGCTGGGCTACTGCTGTAATTACTTCTCCTTTTCTCAAGGATGAAGTTAACTCCACCTCCCCCTTGTCCGCCAAATCCAGCAGTTATATGTAGTTCACATTTTGTGATGCCTGCAACGTCACTTTTGCCAACCAAGAAGCTCTTAGTGATTGAAAGCACCGTTAGTACTCCAAGCAATGTTTGAATTAACAGAATGCAGCAACCAGAACAAAATACAGCAACATTTACCACTATTTGCCTTTGAGTCCTACAACCTCATCCCACATTGGAAGCGTCAACAAATCCATCCCAGAGCCCTCACTTCCTTGTCACCAGGCAGGACTCCTAAAAAGAAGGTAGCCAGAGATGCCAACTTTTTTGTATTTTGTAAAAACGATGCAGAGTGGACATTACAGGAATGAGTTGAAACTTTATTGCTGGAACAGCACAGCAGGTCAGGCAGCATCCAGGGAACAGGAGATTCGACGTTTCGGGCACAGGCCCTTCTTCAGATTTCCTGAAGAAGGGCCTGTGCCCGAAACGTCGAATCTCCTGTTCCCTGGATGCTGCCTGACCTGCTGTGCTGTTCCAGCAATAAAGTTTCAACTTTGATCTCCAGCATCTGCAGACCTCACTTTCTCCATTACAGGAATGATGCAGGTGTTCAATCCATTCAACATTACGCAAAGCAGAATTGATTTTGTCACTATGAATGAAACAGGACCAAAAGGAAACAACATGTCAAAGTATTTATTTGAAAAGTAAACAACGGTATTGCAACTAAATTAAGCTGATCCAATCCCTGCAACAGCTCATAAATACATCCCTTGGCAAAAGGTATCGTCAAACACAATTTCGTATAAGCAGGCACGTGTTTGTTGCAAAATGTCAGGCAAGACCTCTGTTGAAGCATGGAACCTGTTTGTCAGGTGCCTCGCTAGGCCCCAGCTATTTTTGACTGCTTGCTGCCAAACTCATCCGACTGGGAAAAAACAATCTGATTTAGGAGAAATTGGGAACTCCTCTGCCATTGTCTCAACGTAACCACTTCAGGCCAATTGGCACCTCTGCCTTTACAACACTGCTTGAAATAAAAAAAAAGGACTGATGAACTTGTCAAAAGGGCAGCGTCCTCACAATATTAAACTATGGATTTTATCCTCTTGTCAGCCGAAAGTCAGCATATCAACACCTTTTTGGCCAGGATTGATTGCACTCCACCTGCCTCTCAGAATATTTACAAACGCTGTTTCAGGAGTGAATGAATCACGTGTTAGAAAATGGCTTGGTTTCATTAGTTCATCAGCAGTGTCTGGTTGCACCATCCCCAATAACCCATAAGCAGAAAACAGGACAGATCTTATCCTCCGCTGCATTGCGAGTGATCCAGATTATGAAAACGCATTCATTGATTACGGAGATAATTCCGACGTTAACAATTGCAAAAAACACAACACAGATAGAATTCAAGAGGTGCACAATGGAGGAAAAGAATAACACAACGCAAACACACACAGGCATATGCGCTTATATTCACATAAACACAAACTCAAACCCACGGGCACACATGCAAACAGACAAGAATGCCAGCAGACCCACGAAAACGACTGCACACACTGATCTGCATATACATGCATACAGATCTACACACACATGCGCACACACATGCACACTTAAAAACATATGCTCGAGCATACATTCACACACAGAAATAACACATGCAGACTCATACAGCCAGGCATGTACTTTCACTCAGGTCTGCAGTGACAGACAGCACACACATACACTCACAGTGTTACTGAGACATTAACCCTCATGCACAAAGCGACATGGTCCACACTAACATAAGTTTGCCACTGTGAGAAATCAGATAATGTGACATTAGGTAATACTCAGCTGCATGGTGTCGAGTAATAGAATGGCTACCGTGCAGGTCTGCTCATGTTTGTATACTCAGCAATATGCAATATTTGAAATAAAATCTCTCCAGTAATACATTTCTTTGTGTCAGATAACTAATATATGGACACTCAGCAGTATACAAAAGGTGTATAGTCTACAGTAATACAATGCATCTTGTGGTACAACTGAAATTTGTATGCTTAGCATTGTGAAAACAGGGTAACTTTCACAAGCAGACAATGGCGAATGTGGGAGACTGTTACATGAATATTCAATTGTGAAACCTGTGTATTTAAAACATGAGCGCACAATGAAATACTGGATCAATTCCAGTCATTGCAGGGAAACAATATAGCCTTTGTTGAGCTCGGAAAGACTTAATATAGCCTTGGAACCGGCGAACCTCATGTTAGAGGTCGTATATTTCACAGACCGGTCAACTAGCCAAAAAAGATCAATGATTGTTACAACGCCCCCGCCCGCCCCCCACCAACCCCACATCACCGAACATAAAACATAGAACGTTGTACATAGTACATAGAACATTACAGCGCAGTCGAGGCACTTCAGCCGTCGATGTTGTGCGACCTGTGAAACCAAACAAAAGCCCACCTAGCCTGCAATATTCCATTGTCATTCATATGTTTACCTATTTACCATTTATGTACACTTAATGTCGGCGAGATGCAGGCCAGTCATTACACGCCCTTCCTACTCTCTGAATAAATACACTACCTCTCACACCTGTCCAATATCAATCAGAGCTCAAATTCGAGTTGTGTCACCTCGTCCTAGCCATCACATTCCAAGGAAAGAACGTTCTCAACGTCCACCCTATCCATCCCTGAACATCTGGCAGGTCTCTATGAAGTCGCCTCTTATCCTTTGTTGTCTCTGACGAAAAGAGTCTCATGTCTCTCAGAATTTCCTTATAAGACATTCCCTCAATACTCAGTAACATCCTGGTAAATCTCCTCTGCACCACGGTCCAATGTTTCCACATCCTTCCAAAAATGCGGCCGCACCAGAGTTTTGTACAACTGCAACAGGACATCATTGCTCAGATACTCAAACGCTCGACGAATAAAACGTAAGACATCGTACGCCTACTTTAACAAACTTATCAACCTGAGTTAAAGTCATGACTGCAGATGCTAGAAATGTGTGGTAGTGGAAAAGCACAGCTGGTCAGGCAACATCCAAGGTGCAAGAAGAGTCAACGTTTTGGGCAGAAGCCCGGTATCAGCAGCGTTATTACTGATGAAAGCCTCCTGCCAAAACTGTAAATTCTCCTATTCCTCAAAAGCTATCGAACCGGCTGTGGCTTTCCAGAACCACGCCTATGAAACTGTGTAGCAACTTTCAGAAATCTATGTGCATGGACATCGAGACGTCTCTGATCATTCACACTACCCAGGGTATTACCATTATTCCAGTCCGCTCCATTCCTGTATCTCGTTTCAATGTGAATCATCTCAAAAGTTTCCACATTATACTCCATTTGCCACCTCTCAGTCCAGCTTTCCAACTTCTCTATGTTCCTCTGTCACCAGCAACGTCCTTCCACACTGTCAACATCTCGACCGAGTTTAGGATTATTGGCAAGTTTACCAACCCATCCTGCTTCCCCCCGATCCAGGTCATCCAGAAAATCAGCAGTCTTCCTCAAGCAGATGCTTGTGGCACACCAGTACGAATTGAACTCAATGGTTCTGGAAACATGAGAAACATGAGAAGGCTCAGGTGGGACGCTTAAGCGTTACTCGTTCACAGGAAGGAGCAAATGAGAGAGCTAAGAAGAGCCAGTAGGGAAGATGAGATGTATTTTTATCATTGAGGCAATTTCTGAATCAAACCGCAAAACTACTTTTAATCCCATGCCTCTGTATTTTCTGCAATAGCCTACTATGGAGAATCTCATCAACGCACTACTGAAATCCACGTACACCACGTCAACGGTTTTATCCTCATCTTCTGAAAGTTTTACCATCTTCTGAAAGTTCTCAAAAAGTTTTGTGAGGAATGACGAACCCTTCTCAAAACCGTATTGACGATATGGTCACAGAAATTTGAGGGTGCATACATGAGGATCAGTGGTCGGCACAAAACCGTGGGCTGAAGGGCCTGTTCTGTGCTGTACTGTTCTATGTTCTATGTTCTATGTTCTATCCCTAATCAAATAATTAGTTTCCAGATTATTATAATTCCGATTTCTTGCAATCCGATCACAGCCTTTGCACAAGAGAAGAAAGGTTTCCTGGTCCATAATTACTAGTGTTGTATCTAAACACCTTCTTGATCACAGGAACAACATTTGCTATCCTGCAGTCTTGTGCCACTATTCCCATAGACAATGACAACATAGAGATCAAAGCCAAATGTTATGTGGTCTCCTCATTAGCTTTCCAGCAAATCTTTGGATAAATTTCATCCGACACAGTTGACTTACCAATGTTCTCACTTTAGAGAATTACTAGCACCGCCTCCTGCAGAAGCTTTATCTCATCTCTTCTCATACACTGTGTCCCACTATTCCCGTCGACAACATTGTCTTATTCCTGTTTGGACTCCATGCAAAACGTCCCACTACTTTCCTTGATTATCCCTAATCTTACCTTGTCATTATTTTATTACTGGCATAACGATAGAAAGCTTTCAGGCTTCCATTGATCCTCCCTGCCAAAATGTTCTCACGTCCCCTCCTGGTTTTTCTCAGTTCTTTCTTTCCGTCGCTCCGGGCTAATTTGTAACTCACAAACCCTCTTTCTGAGCTTTCTCATCTTTACATGAGCCTCATTTTTACACTTGACAAGAAATTCAAATTCTTTTGTAAACCATGGTGTCCTCACTCAACCACATCTCCTCTGCCTGACAGGTATATATTTATCAAGGAGAAGAGGTTGCTTGAATAAGCTTCACATTTCAACTGTGCCTATCTTCTGCAGTTTCCTTCCACATGCTATGCCTCCTAAATCACGCCTCATCACATCGGAATTGATTTTCCCCCAGCGAAACCTCTTGTCCTGCAGTACATACGTTTCCCTTCACATTGCTAAAATAAATGTAATTGAATTCTCGTCCATTTCACCAAAGTGCACTCCTACCTTCAAATCTAAGACCTGGCATGGTTCATTACCAGTACCAAGTCTAATTGGACCCGTCTCTTGTTGTGCGATTTACAGACTGTGTCATTAAACAATCCTGCACAAGTTGAAAAAAAACTGACCAATCTAAGGTATTCCAAATGAAGCGTTTCCAGTCAATATTTGGAAAGCTGAAGTCCCCCATGACAATTACTTTGTTACTTTCGCTCCGACCCAGAATAATCTTTGCAATCCTTTGTTCTACATCTCTGGAACTTTTGGAGGCGTATGGAAATCTCCGAAGAGGCTAAAATCTCCTTTACTGTTTTAAAAATATCAGTCAATACTACCTCTGGAGACGAGTCCTCAGCAAACGTTATTTCTGCCGCTGTAATGCTGTCCTTGACTAACAATGCAAGGGCTTCCTCTCTTTGACCACATTCTTTGATCTTCTGGAACATCTAAAAAACGAAACCTGTGGCAATTCCTGTCCCTTCTCTCTCCGTGTCGCCGAAATGGCCACAACATCGAAGTCCCCGGAGCCAACGAAATGCTGCAAGTTCACCAACCTTCGTCCAGGTGTCCCTGCTAACCTGGAATGCGGTGGGTGAACCACTTCCTCGAATGGAAGTGTTTCTGTCAATTTTTTCCATCTCGTGGATTTCAGCCTGATCTGATCACTGAGGCGAAAAGAATCTCCTGTTGATTGTCATCGCTGTGTTACTCTTAAAGATACAACAATAAAATGTAATCGCCGGAGAGATATTGTGATACCAGGATAGTCCTCTAGTCTTCAATCCACGAGGACTGGATTCAGACCCCTGGGTTCAAAGCCAATATTATTAAGTTTGCAATGTTTTTTTTTCCGAATTAAGTATGTTTGCTATTTACTGGAGCCATCATTGGCATGGAGTAAAGGAGTTACAGTCTGTCTTCAACTATATGAATTCTGCAGGGAATGATGCATTCGTTACTTTGAAAGAGACCAGGAGATTATGCCGTAACCATCATTTGTCTTTTCTCGAAAGGTCCGATCGGACTTTACTTGTCGATTACATGTCTGCCTCTAACTTTGAATGACATGGTTAACTGAGCTTCTCTGTCGCCACGGGACAGTTCTGGTCTGATCGGCTGATAGGAAATCTGTCAGATATTTGAAAGAAAAGACTCCAAACCCAGAAAAAATAATGAATTGGCGATTAAGTATTTAATAACCGAATTAACTAAGTAGAGACAGATGGGCAGACTATGTGCTGTCACTATGTGTTGTGGCAGATAGCTGATCACATTGCGAACTGCAGTAATCACATCTGCACAAGTGCTGTTTGTTCGAAGAACTCCGCTTCAGATTTGATGAGCTAGAGTCTCAGCTTCAATCCCTGCGTAAATTTCTTCAGTTTCTGTTTACCTGGCTATCAGCATGATTGCTTCCAGGACAATATATCTGTCTGTAAACAGCTCCCTGTAGTCAATGCTATGTTCATAAGTGACTTGTCTCTCACAACCTTCTATTAGACAGTATCCTCCTCCAGTGTCAATAAGCCTCCCCATCCCTGTCATATCGTCTAGCATGGACAACACTCACTGTCTATGAAATATCTTCCAGTACATAAAATCATCTTTATCTCTAACCATCCAAATCCATGCCACCCTTCCTATCCGTGTAACACTCTCCAGTTCATACCATACTCCCCATCTCTGTAATATTCTCCAGTCTTTACCATTCTTTCTATCCTCGTAACATTCTCCAGTTCATACCACTCTCCCTATATCTGTAATGAACTCCAGTCGATACCATCTTCGCTGTCCCTGTGACATTCTTCAGTCCATACCTGCCTCCATATCGCTTCAAAATTTCCCAGACACGTCCTCCGTTCCTCTGGAAATTTCCACACTCTGCTCAATGTAGTCACTCTAAAGATCCATAGCCCGATACCCATCCATATGTCTGCAATCTAATCAAGGGCAGTCTATCTGTGGAACTTTCTCCAGTGCCTAAAATGTTTTCTCCAATTAACATAATCTCGCATTTGCAACAGTCCTTCACCTGCAACGTCCTCCAGCCCCTGATAACCTCCCTATCTGTAACCTCTACCCGACAGCATCCCTACCTTTATTTGCTCCTCCAATCCCTCCAGTCGCCCCTGCGATCTTATCCCACAAACTGACACCTCTTCCAACATTGAAAACTCCCCTGTCCCCGTTAGCTTCGCCTGCTCAGACAGAGCTTCCTGTCTGTATGAACGCCTGTAGTTCATCAGTCCACACTTTCTGTGAAATCTGCAAATGTCTCTGCAGCCCTCCTAAGATCTGTAACATCTTCCTCAAACCTCACTCTCTGTAACTGCTACATAAGCTATGTCACTACTCACCTATTAGGACTACTCCACTCCCTACAGGCTCCGCCAGACTCTGCCATCGACTCCTTCCCTCAATCCCTTCCGAGGCCCTGAAAGTTTCCCCATATTCAGTATATTCTTCCAGCCACAACTCGCCCCACCTCTGTTTGCTCCTGCACTCACGACAATCCTCCCAGTCGCACACACATGCTCTCATTTTGTATTTCTGATACTTTCCTTCTGTGTTCCGTATTACTGTCCCTAAATATATCCCTCCACGTATAAACATTTCCAAACCTCCCCCATCCGTATAAACTCCCACCGCTCCAACATCACTTCTTATCGGTGTAACCTCATTCAGTCCTGAAACGTGCTAAAACGTGAAGACCGTACAACCCTCTCTAACTGTATATTCCTTTCAGGTCCCTGCAGAACTTTGATCTGTAGATACCAACTGCAATGTCTGTGGCTATCGAAATACCGTTCCTACAAGATCCACTATCTTTGTAAAATCTTCCCATCACTGTCACACTCCCGGTCAATGTGAGACCCTCCAGTCTCTCCATTCAAATAATCATCATCACAAACGTTTCCAGCTATTACACCTCTATCTGTGTAAATGTCACTGTTTTCTACAACCCACCTTCCCACAGGAACCTCCACCAGTTTGTGCGATGCATCCTATCTGTATAGGTGTCTCCAGCCCTTATTCCTGTTCGTATGTCTCTCAACTCTGGCTGATAATCAAGCCTTCCCATGTGTATAACATCCAAAACCTCACCATCCGATATCAGCAAACGTTTTCTTTCACTGCAGCTTTCGACATCTCTGTTATTTCCTCAATTGTATACAGTATTTAGTCTCTGTAAATTGCACCATTGTATAAAATGCACCCTGACTGTGTAAACTACCGCCTCCTACACTGATAGGCCTCTCTGTTGTTCTATATCACCTGCAATTGCTTCAGATCTCGTTGTATCTTCCCTGACTATATTGACCATAGCTTGCCTCACGTTTTAACCCCTCTCGCTCATATGTTGCTCCCCACTTCTGTGCTATTCTTCAGTCACTGTAATTCACTTTCTCGATGTCCAGAGCGTCCAATCCTTCTAATTCAGCATCTTTTGGTGGAGGTTTCTGCAGTCGACCTGAAACCAAGAGGTGACAGTAATGATCAGGAAAGTGCTGAAATGTATGATAAACAATATGGCAAGAATGATAACTGCACACTTAGAAACAACTGGAATAGACGAAGTCCACCCTGGCAACTGCACCCTTACACCTTTAGCGACCGGCTTTCGATTCCAGCTTCGGCCCAGAATCTTTGTGGCGTTTATACATTCTTCCCTTGTCTGACTGTCATTTTCCGATGCTCTGGCTACATCCCACAGTCCAAAGAGGTGCAGGTTCGTTGAGTTGGCCATGCTAAATTATTCATCGTGTTCAAGGATATGGAGTTCAGAAGCATGACCAAAGGGAAATGTACAATAAAAGATAGGTGAATGGGTCTGTGGGGGATGCTCTTCAGAGGGGAGATACTGACCAGATGGGCCAAATTGTCTGCTTTCCACACTGTAGGGATTCAGTGGTTGTATGATTAGTTATAGTAGTTGCAAGCTTTGTGAAGGTTTGTAGCTCAGGTTGAGGTTGAGGGTGTAGTTTTGCTCGCTGAGCTGTACATTTGATATTCAGACGTTTCATTACCTGGCTCGGTAATAGCATTAGTGGCGACCTCCAAGTGAAGCGAAGCTGTTGACTCCTGCTTTTTATTTATATCTTTCTCCTGGATGGGGTTTCTGTGGTTTGTGGACATCTGATGATGTTACCTAGCCAGGTGATGAACCGTCTGGATATCAAACCTACAGCTCAGCGAGCATACCTACACCCTAAGTTATAGCAGTAGGCCATTTGAACCATCGAGACGACGCCACCATCTGCTTAAGGCTGAATTGTTTCTAAGCTACATTCTCTCATCTACTCCCTGAATGCTGAAACTCCTTAGTCATCAAGAACCTACCAATCTTTAAGTTAAATACACTGAATTACTTAAACTCCTCACCCCCGAATTCCACAGATTCAACACCGTCTGGCGAAATAAATTCCTCGATATCTCCATTCTAAAGGTTTTCCCCTTGACTCTGAAGATGTGCCCCTTGGGATCTAATCTCTCCTTCGCGTGGAAACATCTTCCCCACGTCCACTTCATTCAGGCCCCACAGTATTCTATCAATTTGAATGGGATCCTGCTGCCACCTCTAAACTTCATCGAGTTTCGTCAACCAGTGTCTTTAACTTTTCCTCATGGAACAACAGTTTCATCCCTGGCATTTTTCTTGGAAACATGTTTCCCGTAAATCTCGCACCCCTTGCACAAGCTGTCAATGTATAGGGTGTACTGTGAGGTACCAACATTGAACCCTTGCTGAGATACATTGTCACCGTCTGACGCCTGTATACTCACTCTCTGTCTTTGACAATGTCAAGCATGCTGTTATGAAAGCTAGATTTCATTTGATAAACACTGTTGGATTTGTTCTTTCTGTCTGGCCATGAACAGCAGAATAGTTAAAAGGGATGAATTGTTTACTGGGGTTATCAGAATCTTTTTAATAAGGTCCCACTGAAGAGCTGGATAAGAAAAATTCACACATGTGGGATTGGAGGGAATGTTCTCGTATGGATCAAAAATTCATTAACGGACAGGAAGAGAGCGGGAATAAATGGATTAATGTTTGATACCTAACTATTGTCAAATGCAATTTATCAAAGAAAAACTTTTTTTGAAACATTTGAATTTTATTTGTTGGTGTGAACTTGAATGGCAGAGTCGGTAAGGGTAGGCGAGGGGAGTGGTGGTAGGGAGATATGGGTTATTTCAAATGCCATCGGATAACTTTCTTTAAGAGCTAACCAGTAACTCAGGATAGAATAGGGCCACCTAAAGATCCATGATGTCGCCTATGTGTAGAACCAGAGGAGACGTATTGACTATGAAGAAAGACATGGAAGCTCGGTAACTTGAGGAAACAAAATGTGATGTCTCTGAAAGAATTCAGAGCACAGGAGAGAAGGCGTTGGAATCTTTATACGAATGAAGATATAGCGACCCTCAGCAGCTGATCAAGTGCTGCCCAGTATATCGTAGAAAGTTAGGGAAGAGATTGCAGTGGCCAGGACAGCGATATTCGTATTATCAACAGAAACGATGATGTGGCAGAAGACTGGATGTTAGCTAATGCTGTTCCATCATTAAAGGGCTGCAGGGAAATACAGGGAACTATAGAACAGTGAGACAAGTGGTAGGTAAGTTGTTGGAGGAGATTCTGTTAGAATGGAGCAACGTGTATTTGGAAAGACAAGGGCTGATTGAAGATAGTCAGCATAGTTTCGTGAGGGGAATACCGTGCCTCACAAAACTGATTGAGTTCAAAATCACAGAAGACCAGTTTATAGTAGAGCGGGTTTATTTGGAATTATAAAGAAATCCGTTGGACTATAATTGCATGTTGCGTGATTTTCAAGTTTGTCCATCCCCGTACAATAGCGGCACCTCCACGTCAAACCTGATTGACTCTTTGCGGAGGTGGGGAAGAGATAGATAAAGGTAAAACAGTCAACATTGTCAATATGGACTTCGGAAAGGCCCTTGAGAAATTTCCGTATAGTAGAGCAGGCCATGAATTCATTTCAATGTCAAACGGTATAGGATAAAGGAGAGACTATTCTACTGGATATAAAAGTGACTTTATGGTAGGAGACAAACGGTGGTGAGAGACGTCTATATTTTCTAACTGGAAGCATATGGCCAGCGGTGTAGTGGGCTCACTGCTTATTATTTGGATAAGTGATTCAGATGAGAATATTGGTATGTAGTTTTGTGGGTGAACGAAAATAGGTGGTTAAGTGGACGGTGAAAAGGTTATCTATGCAACAGGATTAACAGTACTTCTGCGTCTCTGGGCTGAGGAATAATAGTTGGAGTTTAATTCGATAAATGTGATGTGTTGCATTTTGGAAAGCCAAACATTGGTGCGAATTCTCCAGTTAATGTTGGGGCCCTGGATGGTGTTATCAGAGACTGAAGGATGCAGGTGCACAATTCTTTGAAAATGGCGGCACTTTTCTTCATTGGTCAGAGCTTTGAGTGGAGGAGGTGGGATGACACGTTGTGGTTGTACAAGGTATTGGTGGGGCCACGATGAAACAATTGTTAATCAGTAGGAAGACCTCATCTCGTTCACTTACGTCCATTAGGGAACGACATCTGACATTCTAACCTTTGTCGTGCCTACATCTGACTCCATACCTCCAGTAATGTGGCTGACTATGACCTGCCATCTGGGCATTTACCAGAGGGGCAAAGAATTCTGGTATAATCAGTGACACCCACATCCCATGAATGAATCAATAAAATACATAGTTCCCTTCACACCTCTGCAAACACCTCTCGCTGCAGCAATTTGACCTAGCTGTGTAACACCGTTCAGGCCCTGGGCACTCTCTGTAACATTCTCACCACCTCCAGCACATTCAACACTCCCTGTTTCTATCATGTCAATAAACTCTGATAATTATTTCTCTTCCTGCTGCCCTCCTACTGCTATGAGATCCTTTTCAATCCTTTAACACTTGGTTTCGTCAGATTCACTTCAAAATTGTTCGTATTGTTTGATGACCTTCGATGCATCTTAAACTGATATGATGCATTTCGTCCTGAGTGAGGTTTTGACTGATACAATCGAATGTGCTTGTGTTCAATTTTTTACACGGTTTCGGTAAATATTTTCCAGTGTTTACTTCCAGACACACATTTGAGCCTGTTTACTATATTCTGATCTCAAATTCATGTAATTGGCTTTTTTTATTTATAGTTGCAGTTTGTCCCTTCTGTGTTTCACTTTAAAACGTTATTAGTTTAAATTTCACTTTATCACAGTTCCCAATCGATCTGTCAGTGTGACATCACGCATTCACACAGAGTGGTCGATCTTAAATAGTTACGTCCCGTTTCGGTTCCATAATGTGTTATTGAAATAAACACTGACAAGAAAACATTTTCTGTGCTCCTCTTCCAAAATCACTCTTGCTAGTTTCATTTTCCCAGATTATACGAAGATTGAAGTCTCCCAAAACTGTAAAAATGTCTTTTTTAAAAAATGCGATTCATGTTTCATGCAGTAGTGAGCAAGGAAATGTTGTTAAGAGGCCTAAAACTGTTCTCCTGCTTGCGTTTTTTGGCACGTATTACACACAGTTTGCATTCAGACTGATTCAGCCACATACTCTGAGGTCAAATGCTTTCTCTATAATGCCTTTGTTATCTTTTACTGTTAGGGTTATCCATCATGCTTTCCCATTCTGCCTGAGCCCTCCATAAAGTTGTGTATCGTTGAATATTTACGTTCCAACTTTTGTGCACCCTGTAACCACGTATCACTGGTGACTACATCGCTCAAATATCTCTGTATCACATATCCCTGTACCTTATTGCAGAGACTTTGTTCGTTTCAAAAGAGAACATTATACTAGATGTTTTCTGACAATTTCATGCTACAACCCTCTTTCCAGACGTACAGCTTTAGTTAAAAACAGTCCTTTCTTGATCCTTTCTGCTTGTATTCAACAACATACCCCTGCTGTCCCCATGCTTCACCTTTTCTCTTTGGATATGGAAATCTCCTTTCATCTGAACCATGTCCCTGCATACTCTCTGCCAAATGAAAACCTTGTCCATAAACCTACCGAAATGATTGGCCAGGGCACCGGTCTCAGACAGTAGTTCCATTAGAGCCCAATGTAATAGGACTTCTCTTAATTCATTCATGGGATGAAACTGCCTCTGCTTGGCCAGCATTTCTTGCCCACTTAAACTGAGTGCCTTATTAATCAATTTCAGCGACCAATTGAGAATCAATCACTTTGCTGTGGATGTGAAGTCACTCTTTGATTCACCAGGTGAGGATGGCATATTTCCTTCTCTAAATACATGAATATCTCCAATGGATTTTTCATAACATCAGTAATTGTTTAACTTCAGTTGTCGCATGTTAATTTCATATATCTTTTTCAGAACATGCAACTCACACTCACCAATTTGCAATGGTGGGATTCGAAAACTGACAGAGTTTCACCTCGTGATGATAATGCCACGAGGCCATCATGTTACCCGTGTACAGGTTTCCCATTCCTGAGCACAGATACCGGTGGCACCCTGAATAAAAACCCCTTCTTCCGACACAATTGCTTGATGCCAGAGTCTTTGTGCACTCTGATGACATCGCTCAAAATCTCTCCATGTGATATCCCTCACTGTGTGGGTCGAATTGCTGCCTCTATCAGCCCGTTGCGCAGCTGCATCAGAACCATAGCCAACAGAATTTTCCACTCCAGAGAGATGAGGCAGCACAGACGAGGTATGGATACTGGTATTTTCACGATGACTATGGCAAATAGTACCATTCTGCATGTGTAATCGTCAAGCTAATTTCTTAGTCTGTTTACTTCTCTATCTCTCACAGGAAGTTCCGAAGTCAATAGACTTCCTAGCTGCTGGTGGTTCGCCCATTAACTCATTGCAGATAGTTGGTCAGCCAGAGAGACCAAGAGAAGGGTGGTCTGGGGCCTTCAATAAATTCTGCAGCGAGGTATGATCACTCACAGTGCACAGATCAGAGAGCTATGGGAGGGCTCCAAATATCGGTGAACAAGACCTGACACAGATAAAGTGCTGGAGTAGAGCACAGTACCGACACACCACAGGCTCAATTATTACCCTACTTTAACTTTAACAGTACTAAGACAGCAGAGGGAAGTTCACAATTACCAATCGAGTCCTGTGCTGTTTAACAAGCATTACTGCAACCGCATGTCTTGTGGCCCAGTATCTTGAATCATTCTAACCACAATAAAAGTTCCTGTCTTTGCAATCTCCTCCTCCTCCTCCGCGTCCCTCCACGAATTTGAAACGCACTCCAATCCAGACTAAGAGTTCTATCTCTATGACTTCCTTCAGTCTCTGCAACATAGTCTCCTCTTCCAGTAACTGGAGACATCGAATCAAGCTACACGGAATCAGACCCTTAAGCCCATCTCATCAATGCTGACCCGGTTTTCCAAACCGAACAGGTTGCATTTGCCTGCGTTTGGCCCATGCCCCTTCAAATCTTTTCCTCTCCATAGAACCTGTTCAAATGTCTCTTACATGCTGCAATTTTACTTGTTCCGATGATGTGCTCTGTCAATTTGTTCCATATATGCACCGTCCGCTGTGGAAAATGTTGCCCTCAGCTCCGTTGTTAAATTGTTGCTCTATCACTTCATGGTTGTACCCTCCAATTTTGGCCTCACATAAGCTTGGCTAATCACGTTACTTACGCCCCACCTTTTTTATAAACCTTTATAATGTCACGCCGAAATCTCCTATGTATAAGTGATAGATTGAATGTAATGTTATCTCCAACTCAATGCTCTGACCAACGAAGGCAAGTGTGCCAAAAGCTGTTTTCTCCACCCTGTCCACCTCTGATGCCACTTCCAAGGAACATTGTAGCTGCACCCCTTAGTCTACCTCTCTGTTCGACAACAGTGCCTAAGGCCCATCCAATAACTGAGTCATTCCTCCCTAGTTTGTCTTAACAAAATACAACATCTGAATTAAACTCCGTCTTTCATTCCTTGGCACACTGGTTCAGCTGATCAAGATTGTCTTAGATAATCGTATTCACTACCCACTATACCACTAATTTTGTTATCTCAAACTTAATAACAATGCCTCCTATATTCTCAACAAAATCATTTATGCAAATGACGCACATCAATCGACACAGCACCGATCCTTATGGCATACCGCTGGTCACAGGCCTCCAGTCTAAACAACTACCCTCGACCACCAACCTCTGTTCTTCTTCTATCAAGCCAATTTTGGAGCTGGTTGACAAGCTCTCCTTGATCCCATGTGATCTAATCTTACTAACCAGAATATCAAGCTAAACCATGTTAAAGGCTCTGCTGAAGTCAATAAAGACAACGTCTGGTCACCTCTTCAACAAACGCAATCAAGTTTGTGAGACTTGTCTGTGTGCACACAAAGCCATGCTGATTGTCGTTCAACAATCCTTGCCTTTTCAAATACCTGTAAAT
>NW_025211235.1:0-992 GCF_004010195.1 Chiloscyllium plagiosum
TTCTCTCAATAGATCTCCCCAAACCTTCAATGTATCCTGTAATTCTTGTATGATGAGCTAATGGGTGTAAGGTTTATTATTTTAACGTGTAACTTTCCTAAACCCCCCTGTCGCAGCGCACCCGCAATTTCCTTTGCTACAAGGAGAACAATCTCAGTTTCCCCAAACCCCTGATTCCCCGATGTCTGTTTGCTCTCTATAAGGCACACATCAGGATTATGTTGGAACATTCTCCACTTGCCTACATCAGTGCAGCCCCCAACAATATTAAAAAAAGTGAACATCCTCCAAGCCTGAGTGGTGTCCCATCCACCACCTTCAGCATTCCCTCTCTCCACCCCCGAGGTACAGTGATATCACTGTGTAGAGGCAAAGTCAGTAATGTCCTACCAGACCATAGGGCTGCTCTCTCATTAGGGAGAGATGTCTGGTGGTGGTTTAACCTGAAGGTTACCACAGACCAGGCAAGGGGAGATGTTGAGAAGGAGACTCCATCAATTGTAGATCGATATTCTCGATGTAGCAGCAACACCAATATCATAACAATGAATAATGTAAAAAAATTCCAAAACACGCTACTAAAATCCCCCATTCCTTGAACCAACCTGGTAAATCTCCTGTGCCCCCTCTCAAGGACCCTGCCACCCTTCCCAATGTGTGGGTGATCTCTGGTTTGCACAGACCCAGCTGCTCTGTGTTCCTGTGGGTGATGTCATCATCGAGCAACAGTTACACTAAACCTCACTATCTGTAAGGGTAGGAGACACAGAAATCCCCAAAACATTAAGACATATTCATGTGCACGCTTGCGATACCAAGACAGATAACGTGATGGACCATGTATTGGAAAATGGATTTGGATAGTTCGGTGATAGTTTTGTTTACTGTCACACACTCAGTGGCCTACAGAGCCTTTTTCTGTGCTGTAAACCTCGAGACATTTAATATAGGAATAGGACAGGCCACACTTGAAACCAGGTCAGAAAAGGTGA
>NW_025211235.1:2808-7565 GCF_004010195.1 Chiloscyllium plagiosum
ACCCTGGGGCCCTACCATTAAGTGTATAAGTCCGGATAAGATTTGCTTTGTCAAAATGCAGCAACTCGTATTTATCTATATTAAATTCCATCTGCCATTTCTCAGTCCATTGGCCATTTGGTCAAGATCCCATTGTAATCTGAGGTGACGCTCTTCGCTAACGACTACACCTCCAATTTTGGTGTCATCTGCAAACTTACTAACTGTAGCTCTTCTGCTCACATGCAAATCATTTATGTAAATGAGAAAAAGTAGAGGACCCACACCGATCCTTGAGGCACTCCACTGGTCATTGCCCAACAAATCCACCCAGACTCATTCCCCTACTTTTCCCACACACTAAGACACCCAACATACACATCCCTGAACAGTATGGGCAATTGAGCATGGCCAACTTACTTGTGGGAGGAAACCACACAGACATGGGGAGAATGTGCAAAATCCACACAGACAGTCGTTGGAGGCTGGAATTGAACCCGAGTCCCTGGCGCTATGAGGCGGCAGTGACAACCACTGAACCACTGTGCTCCCCAGCAGTTGTAACTGTATTCACAGCTACAACACCTCTGGAGGTTCATTCAACACATTAACCAACTCGATGTAAAAAAATAATAAAAAATCCCTAATGTATTTTTAAAGCCTTTTCTCCCCTCACTTATAAAATTATACAGCCCACTTTTGAATCGCGTCCCCTCCTGGAATGGACACCTACTGTTCACATTACCTAGACGCCTCTTGATTTTATAAACCTCTAATACGGCCACCCTTCAACCTGCTACACTCCAGTGAAAAAAAGACCGAGCCTATCCAGCCTCTTCTTATAAGTGAAACCATCCATTACCATCACTATCCTGGTAAATATTTTCTCAACCTGCTCCAATTTATTGATATCCTTCCTATAACATCACAACCAGAACTAGGCACAATATTCCAGAAGAGGCCTTCCCAACATCTTGTACAGACTCAACATAACGTCCCAACTCCTGCACTCAAAAGTCTGAGCAATGAAGGCAAATGTATAAACACCTGCCTAACCACCCTGTCTACCTGTGAAACAAACTTCAAAGAGCTGAACCACGAGGTCTCTTTGTCCAATATCACTTCTCAAGGCCCGAATTTTAATGAATGTAAGTCCTGCCCTTTTTGTTTTATGAAAATGTAATATTTTGCATTTATTCAGATTACACTCCATCTGCCAATGTTCAGCCATCCACCAAATTGATCAAGATTCCTTTGGAATTATAGATGACCTTTGTTGTTGTTGACTTTAACACCATTTTTAGTGTCACCCGCAAACTTACAAACCAAACTTTCCATATTCTCATCGAAATCATTCATATGAATGGCAAACAAAGGTGGACCCAACACTGATCCCTGGGGAACACAGCTGGTCACAGGCCTTCACTCTGAAAAACAACCCTCCACTATTACTCTCTCGCCTACTGTTTCAATGCTGACTATCACTAATCATTCCATATCTCTCTAAGTACATGTAAATCCTATCCTTCAGAATCACCTTCAGCAACTTATCCATCACTGAAGTCAGACTCACAGGCCTGCCATTCCCAGGCTTCTCCTTACATCACTTCACAGACAAAGGTACAACATTAGCCACTTTCCAGTCATCAAACAATTCAACCGTCATTATTGATTATATAAATGTTTGCACAAGGAGCCGACACATTCCTCCCACCCAAAGCGTTCCCCTGCTATCACTTCAGTCACTTACCCTGTCTTATTACCCCAGGTAAAAGTCATGTTTTGCTCCTTCTCTGATAAAAACATTTACATATTTATAAAGAAAATATTCTTGAACTCATTTAACAAATTCTTCATCAACTAAATCTTTCATACTATATTTGTACCACTCAATGTGACGAAAATTTAATTCCCCACTATTACAACTTTATTATTCTGCCATATACCTGAGATCTCTCTGTACACTGTTCCTCAAGATCCCTCTGATTATTGCAGCGTCTGTAATGCCATTGAACAGGCTGACTTTTTGTTTATTTGAAAACCTCTGTCAGCACAACTTTTTTTTAATAAAAGCTGTCCTCCACGATTTCAAGTTTTCCTTGTGTATTCATCCAGAGGATGTGGGCATTACTGACCAGGCCAGCATTCATTGCCCATCCCTAATTACCTAGAGAACAGTGAGAGTCAACCGCATTGCTGTGGGTCTGGAATCACGTGTAGACCAGACCAGGTAAGGATGGCAATTTCCTTCCCTAAAAAATGTGTTGCTGGAAAAGCGCAGCACGTCAGGCAGGATCCAAGGGGCAGGAGAATCGACGTTTCGGGCATAAGCCCTTCTTCCTGACCTGCTGCGCTTTTCCAGCAACACATTTTTCAGACCTGATCTCAAGCATCTGCAGTCCTCACTTTCTCCTAGTTTCCTTCCCTAAACAACATTAGTGAACCAGATGTTTTTTTCCTAACATTCAACAATGGTTTCATGGCCATCATTAGAGTATTCATTCCAGATTTTATTGAATTCAATTTCCACCATTTGCCATGGTGGGATTTAAGTCCAGGTCCCCAGACCATTACCTGGGTCTCCAGATTACTACTCCAGTGACAATACCACATCGGCGATTGCCTCCCTTATAGTGATGTTAAAAAACTAAAGCTCTCCTTGTATACTTGTAATTTGAACTGTGACATCTCCAAAGACTTCTTCAAAAGGCTAGAGAGCAGAAATCTGTTTAGAGGAAACAAAACATGCTTTTTTGAGTTATTTTTTTAAAAATTCTTATACCACGGACATGTAATTTCTGAGGCTGGAGGGGATTACAGAGATAGCTTCGTCCGGAGGCTCACTGAAGATGTTACCTAGTATAGTGATGACATGTCTGAACATGAACCTTCCATCTCAGCGAGCAAACCTACATCCACAACCCCAGCTACTAATCTTCTCAGACCTCATTAGGGAGGTTTGAGAAGCTGGAGGCAAATCCCAGTAAATAAACCCGAGCAGTGAACTCTCCCAGCTTACTGGCTGTGAAGTTATAAACCTCCCTGGAAATCGAGCGGGCAGTAAACAAAAACAAACATGTCACAGCTGCCCGTGGAGAGACCTCACTCTCGAATGACTCACAGCTGGGGATCAGCTCAGTGGGTTTCAGTCTCTTAAAAGATAAATCTTTGCCTGTTTTATTTTCATAAATATACAATAGTGAGTAAGGTGAGGGCTTCATGTTAATATATCTTACGGTCTCATTATTAATTTTTCAAAACATAAAACACAGGTATGAAGTTATTCTAGGGCAGTATTTTGTAGACCAGTAAGACTGTGCCTTTTTCTGGATTGTAAAATGTTAAGTTGCAGAGATAGCCATTCTTTGAGTGATGTGCCCTTCCTGTCAGATGTCTGAGATTAGGGAGCATTTCAATGATCCTGATGATGATGATGTCTGCATGAAGAGTGGTTGCAAATCCTATCAGGTAGATGGGTTACCTCCTGGAAAGGTAGGAGAGGGAGGCAGATAGTGCAGGAGTCTCCTCTGTCTATATTACTCTCAAACAAGTAAACTGCTTTGGAAAATGTAGGGGGTCACAGACACTCAGGGGAATGTAGCAGTGGCAGCCAAGTTACTGGTACCGAGACTGGCTCTAACGAAATGTGAGATATATCCAGTTTCACGTGAACGATGGTGATCGGGGACTCTCTCGTCAGGGGCACAGACTGCTGTTTCTGCAGCTGACAGTGAAACAGTAGATGGGGTGGTGCCTCCCTGGTGCCAGGGTCAAGGATGTCTCAGAGAGGGAGCAGAATATTTTCAAAGGGGAGAAAACCCAAAGTGAATGCGAAGAAAGACCTAAGTCTGAGGCTGGTACGGTTCATACGTCAACAGTCAAGGGCAAGGCAGAGACTGAGGTGGGTCTGAGCAGTTCCACTGCATTTACTTCAATGCAAGAGGCCTGACAGGTCAGGCAGATAAGCTCAGGCTATGTTTTGAACATAGCACTGGGACATTATAGCAATTTTCGAGGCATCACTCAGGGATGGATAGGACCAACAGCTTTCTGTTCCAGGGTATAGATTCTATAGCAAGGATAGAAAGGGGCAACAAAGCAGGGGAGAAGTGGCTTGCCTTCAGGAGGGTATTCCTGGAAGTATATCCAGGGGACTGAGCAGTTAGAAATTAATGACCACTTCACTGGGATTGTACTACCAACACCACCACCCCAAAATAATCAGCGGGAAATTGAGAAGCAAATTTCCCAGGAGATCACTGTTCTCTAAGAATAGTATGGTTGTATACAAGACTTGACCTTTTTATTTCTTTGTTCATTCACAGGATAAGGCTGTCACTGGCTGGGCTCAGGGGACAGTCAACAGTCAACCACATTGCTGTGGGTCTGGAGGCCAGACCAGGTAAGGATGGCAGATTCCTTCCCTAAAGGACATGAGTGATCCAGGTGGGTTTTTCCATCAATTGACAATGGATTCATTGTCGTCACGAGATTCTTAATTCCAGATTTTTCTTGAATTTACATTCCACTATCTGCCGTGACTGGATTCAAACCAGGTCCCCCCGATGGTTATCTGGGTCTCTGGATTAACTGGCTAGCGATAATATCACGAGGCCATCACCGCCTCTTCTCTTGGGAAATGAGGCAGGGTGAGTGACTGATGTATCAGTGGGGCAGCACATCAGCACCAAAGATCCCACAGTATTGTGGCTCAGTGGTTAGCACTGCTGCCTCAGCTCCAGGGACCTGGGTTTGATTCCAGCCTCAGGCGACTGTTT
>NW_025211235.1:11245-13547 GCF_004010195.1 Chiloscyllium plagiosum
TGAACCTCACCGCCGTCTGCACACCGCCACCAGCCTGACCCTCACCGCCATTCACACACTGCCCCTTGTCTGTCCCAAACCAACGTCCAACACCGCCCACAGTCTGACCCTCAGCGCCGTCCATGCACCGCCCAGAGCCTGACCCTTACCGCCGTCCACACACCACCCCCAGTCTGACCCTCACCACCGTCCAACACCGCCCCCAGCCTGAATCGCAATACCGTCTAACACCGCTCCTAGCCTGTCTCCCAACACTATCCAACACCGCCCCCAGTCTGACCGTTACTGCCGTCCACACAGTGCGTCCAGCCTGGCCCTCACCACCGTCGACACACCGCCCCCCAGCCTGACCCTCACCACTGTCCAACACCATCCCCAGCCCGAATCCCAAGACCGTCTAACACCGCTCCAAGTCTGACCCTTACTGCTGTCCTCACACCACCTCCAGTCTGGTCCTCACTGCTGACCAACACTGCATCCAGCGTAACCCTCGCCACGTCCAAAACTGCCCCCAGCCTGACCCAACCACCATCCAACAACGCCCCCAGCCTGACCCTCAGGGCCGCCCACGCACCACCCCCAGCCTGACCTCCACCACCGTCCACACACCGGTCCCAGCCTGACACTCTCCGCCACCCAACTCCGCCCACAGCCTGAATCCCAACATCGTCCATCACTGCGCCCAGTCTGATCCTCACAACCAACCAATCCGGCCACAAGCCTGATTCCCAATGCCGCCCAAGACTGCTCCCAGCCTGACCCTCAGCGCCGCCCACACACCACATCCAGCCTGACCCTCACTGCCGCCCACACACCGCCCCCAGAGTGAACCCGACCACCATCCAACACCTCCCCCCGCCTTACCCTCACCGCCGCCCAACACTGCCCACAGTCTGAATCCCAACACCATCCCCAGCCTGACTCTCACTGCCACCCAACACCGCACACAGTGTGAATCCCAACACCGCCCACACACCGCCCCCAGCCTGACCCTCAACACCGTCCACACACCACACCTACCCTGACCCTCCATGCCACACACACACCGCACCCAGCCTGACCCTCAGCACCGTCCAACACCGCCCACAGCCTAAATTGCAACACCATCCAACACAGACCCCCAGTCTGGCCCTCACAGCTGTCCTATTCAGCCCCCAGCCTGTCTCCCAACGCCATCCAGCAATGCCCACAGCCTGACCCTCAGCACTCTTCACACAACGCCCCCTGCCTGACCCCCACTATCGCGGTCCAACACAGCCCTCAGTCTGACCCTCACCGCCGCCCATACACCACTCCCCATCATGACTCCCAACACCGTCCAACACCACCCACAGCCTGACTCCCAACACCGCCCCCAGCCAGAATCCCACGACCGCTCCAACTCTGACCCTTACTGCTGTCCACACTCCGCCTCCAGCCTGACACCTACTGCCGTCCAACGCTGCCCCCAGCCTGACCCCCACTGCTGTCCGCACACCGCCCCCAGCCTGGCCTTCACCACTGTCCAAAACCGCCCCTATCCTGGCCCTCACAGCAGTCGAACACTGCCCAGGCCTAACCCCAAACACCGACCAAAACCACCCCCAGCCTAACCCCCACCACCGTCTAAAACCGCCCCAGGCTGACCCACATCGCCATCCAACACTACCTCCAGCCTGACCCTCACATGCCGCTCACACACCGCCCCCAGCCTGACCCTCACCACCGTCCACACACCATCCTCAGCCTGACCCACAACACCGTCCACGCACTGCCCCAGACTGACCCTCATCGCAGCCCAATACCTCCCCGGCTGACTCCCATCACAATTAAACACCGCTCCCAGCCTGACCCTTACTGTCATCCACACACCACCCCAGCCTGACCCCCACCTCCGTCCAACACTGCTCCCAGCCTGACCCTCACCGCCCTCCACACTCCACCCCAGCCTGACCCTCACCGCCGTCCACACACCACACCCAGCCTGACCCTCGCCGCCACCCACACACCGCCCCAAGCTTGACCCTCACTGCTGTCCACACACCGCCCCCAGACTGACCCACATCGCTGACCACACGACCCCCAGCCAAACCCACGTCACAGTTGACAACCACACCCAGCCTGACCCTCAGTGTGGTTAATACATCGCCCCAGCCTGACCCTCAGTGCCGTCCACACACTGCCCCCAGCCTGATTCCCCCTGCCAACCACACACCACCCCCAGCCTGACCCTCACCACTGTCCACACACCACCCCCAGCCTAACCCACAACATCGTCCTCACACTGCCTCAGGCTGACCCTCAACCCCGCCCAACACCCCCC
>NW_025211235.1:14428-18437 GCF_004010195.1 Chiloscyllium plagiosum
ATGACTGCCACGCACGCATCGCCCCCAGCCTGACCCCCACCACCGTCCAACAATGCCCCCAGCCTGATACTCCCCGCCGTCCACACACCATCCCCAGCCTGAACCTCACCGCCGTCCATGCACCACCCCCAGCCCTACCCTGTTAGCCGTCGACACACCACCGCCAGCCTAACCAACGCCACTGTCAAAAACCGCACCCAGCCTGACCCTCACTGCCGTCCACACACCGCCAACAGCCTGAACCTCACCGCCGTCCACACACCATCCCCAGCCTGACCCTCAGCGCCGTCTACACATCGCACACAGCCTGACTCTGTTTGCCATTCACACACTGCTCCGAGCCTGATCCTCACCGCCGTCCATCACTGCCCACAGACTGACTGCCATCACAATTCAACACCGCTCGCAGTCTGACCCTCACTGCCATCCACACACTGCCCCCAGCCTGACCCCCACTATATTCCAACACCGCCCACAGGCTGAATTCTAACACCGCCCCCAGCCTAACCCTTACCACCATCCACACACCACCCACAGCCTGACCCTCACTGTCGACCACACACCATCCCCAGCCTGACCCTCAGCACCGTCTACACATCGCACACAACCTGACCCTGACTGCCGTCCACACACCGCCCCCAACCTGACCCTCATCGTCGTCCACACACCGCCCCCAGCCTGACCCTCACCGCCGTCCATGCACTGCTCCCAGCAGATCCTCACCGCCGCCAATGCACCGCCCCCAGCCTGACCCTCCCAGCCGCCGAAACACCGCCCACCGCCTAACCCAAGCCACTGTCAAAAACCACACCCAGCCGGACCCTCACTGCCGTCCACACACCGCTCCCAGCCTAACCCAAAATGCCGTCCACATACCGCACCAGGCTGACCCTCACCCTCACCCAGCCTCAGCCTTGCAACCGTCCACACACCGCCCCCAGCTGGATCCTCACCACTGTCCAACACGGCCCTCAGCCTGACTCCCATCACAATTCAACACCGCTCCCAGTCTGACCCTCACCGCCATCCACAAACTGCCCCCAGCCTGACCCCCACTACCTTCCAACAGCACTCACAGGCTGACTTCTAACACTGCCCCCAGCCTCACACTTACCACCATTCACACACCACACCCAGCCTGACCCTCACCGTTGTCCACACACTGCCCCCAGCCTGATCCTCACTGTCGTCCAACACTGCACCCAGCCTGAATCCCAAATTGTGACCCTTATGGCCGTCCACACACCACCATCAACCTGACCCTCACCGACATTCAACACCATCCCGAGCCTTACACCCACCGCCGTCCAATGCTGGACTCAGCCTGACCGCCACCACTGTCCACACACCGCCCCTAGCCTGGACCTCAGCACCATCCTCACACCGTCCCCAGCCTGACCCACACAGCGGCCCACACACGTCCCACAACCTGACCCTCACTGCCACCTCCAGCCTGACCCTCACCACCGTCCACACCCGGCCCCCAGTCTGACCCTCACCTCCGTCCATGCACCGCACCCAGCCTGACCCTCACTGCCATCCATGCACTGGCCCCAGCCTGACCCTCACTGCTGTCCATGCACAGCCCCCAGCCAGACCCTCACCACCAGCCACATACCACCTCCAGCCTGACCCTCACCTCCGTCCATGCACCGCCCCCAGCCTGGCCCTCACTGTCGTCCATGCACTGCCCCCAGCCTGACCCTCACCACCATCTATGCTCCGCCCACAGCCTGACCATCAACGCTGTCTACACATCATCCCCAGCCTGAATCCCAACACTGCCCCCAGACTAACTCCGAATTCCATCCATTACCACCCCCAGTCTGACCCTCACAACAGTCCAACACCGTCCCCAACCTGACTCCCAAAACCATACAACAACGCCACCTGTCTGATCCTTACTGCTGTCCACACAATGCCTCCAGCCTGGCCCTCACCAACGTCTAACACCGCCCCAGCCTGACGCTCACTGCCTCCCAACCCTGTCCCGACAGACAGACGCCGTCCAACACTGCCCCCAGCCTGAATCCCGACACCATTCAACACCGCCCCCAATCTGATGCTCACAACCGTCCAACGCCGCCCCCAGCCTGTCTCCCAACACCATCCAACACTACCACCATCTGATACTGCCGTCTACACAGCACCTCCAGCCTGGCGCTCACCACTGTCCAACATTGCCCACAGACTGACCCCCACCACTAGGCACACAACGCCCCCAGTCTGACCCTTACTGCAGTTCAACACTGACCCCAGCCTGAGCCTCACTTATGTCCACACAAGGCCCCCAGGCTGACCCTCACCACTGTCCAACACCACGCCCAGCCTGACTCCCAACACTGCCCCCAGCCTGAACCTCACTGCAATCCACACGCCGCCCCCAGCCTGACTCTCAACGCTGTCCACACACCAGTCCATATCCTGACGCCCACCGCCGACCACACACCACCCCCAGCCTGACTCCCACAACCGTCCAACACCGCCCACAGCCTTGACCCCCACCACTATCCACACAACACCCCCAGTCTGAGTCTTACCGCCGTCCAACAAAGCCCACAGCATAACCCTCACCTCCGCCTACACACCGCCCCAAGCCTGGCCATCACCACCATCCATGCACTGCCCCCAGCCTGACCCTCACTGCTGTCCATGCAACGCCTCCAGCCTGACCTTCTCTATCATCCATGCACCGCCCCCAGCCTGACCCTTACTGCTGTCGACTCACCGCCCCAGCCTGATCCTCACCACCCTCCAAAACCACCCCCAGCCTGACCCTCATCGCCGCCCAACACTGCCCCCAGACTGACTCCCAACACCACCTCCAGTCTGACGTCCACCACAGTCCAAAATCGCCCCAGGCCTGACCCTCACTGCCGTCCAGACACCGCCCCCAAGCCTGACCCACACTGCCGCCCAACCCCGCCACCAACCTGATTGCCAACACTGCCCCAAGCCTGACTCCGAAGACCATCCAACACTGGCCCCTGTCTGATTATCACAACCATCCAACACCACCCACAGACTGACTCCCAACATGATCCAACACCGCCACCAGTCTGACCCTCACCACCACCCAACACCGCCCCAAGCCTGGCCCTCACCTCCATCCACATACTGCCCCAAGTCGGACTCTCACTGCTATCTACACACCGTCCCCAGCCTGACTCTCACTGCTGTCTAACACCACCCCCACACTGACCCTCACTGCCGTCCAACACCGCCACCATCCTGACCCTCACTGCTGTTCAACACCTGCCCACAACCTGATACCCACCACCATCCAACACCGCCCCCATGGCCCCCACCACCGTCCAACACCGGCCCAAGCTTGACCCTCATCGCCATCCAACGCTCTCCACAGCCTGACCATCTCTGCTGTCCAACACCGCCTGCAGCCTGACTCCCAACACCAACATCCACACACCGCCCCCAGTCTGAGCCTCACTGCCATCCACACACCGCCCACAGTTTGACACTCACTGCCATCCATACACTGCCACCTGCCTGACCCTCACCGCCGTCCAAACACTGCCCCCAGCATGACCTTCACCGCCGTCCAGGCACCGCCCCTACCCTGCACAGCCACCAGTCTGACACTCACTGCTGTCCACACACCGCTCCCAGCATAAACCCCACCGCCATTCACACACTGACCCCAGCCTGACTCTCACTGCCGTCCACCCACCGCTCCCACTGAACCTCACTGCCGTCTACACACCGCCCCCAGCCTGACCCTTACCGCTGTTCACGCACCGCCCCCATCCTGACACTTACTGCTGTCCACGTAGTGCCCCCAGCGAGGCCCTAACCACCGTCCACGCACCACCCACAGCCTTACCCTCACTGCTGTCCATACACCACTCCAGCCTGACCCCCACTACAATCTAAAACCGCCATCTGACACTCGCCACTGTCCAACACCGCCTCCAGCCTGACTCCTAACGCCGCCCAACACCGCCCCCAGCCTGACCCTCAACTCCTCCCACACACTACCCCCAGTCCGGCC
>NW_025211235.1:19023-22225 GCF_004010195.1 Chiloscyllium plagiosum
CTGGTCTGTAATTACCAGAGTTGTCTCTTACTACCCTTTTGAACAAGGGAACCACATTTGCTATCCTCCAGTCCTCAGGCACTATTCCTGTAGACAATGATGATTTGAAGATCAATGCCAAAGGCTCGGCAATCTCTTCCCTTGCTTCTCAGAGGATCCTAGGATAGATCCCATCCAGCCCAGGGGACTTGTCTAAACCCCCTGCTAATTTAATCCAGCATCATAGAACAGATTTACCCCGTGTGGTAATCTGTGAAAATACAAGAAGCAAGGAACTATCCCAAAAGTTGTTATTTAAAGTAAAAACTAACAACTGTATTTGTTTTAAAAGTCTAACAGAGAATAATTAACGAGCAGCTGTTTACAACACCTTCCTCTCACCGATCTTTCACTTTCCCTTATACAATACTGGTCTGATAAAACCACCAATTAATATTACCAAAACATTCAAATTAAAACCAGCCAGCTGTTGAGTTGTTTCTTTGTATTTACCTCTGTCTTCTTTTCTGCTAAGGGATTATGTTTCACAGGTCGCTGAAAGACAAAGGTACCTTTAAGACAGCTATTCTGCGGGCACTCTGTATATGTTGGTGGCTTGGCAGTTCTCCCCCAACTGTTCAATTTTTTCCGGTCTTATACCCAAAAGCATTGGATTGTTTCATTGATGTTAATGTTGTCAAAATACTAAATTGAAATTTGATTGGAATTTGGTATCTTAGGGCATAATTTAAACTGATTGGCCGAATTTGAATTTGTTTCTGTAATCCAACTAATCTAACTGTTCGACCAAATGTTACATTTTAAATTTTCCAGTACTCTGTGTGCTTCTCTAAGTCCTTGCGAGCTTTTCCACTCTCTTAAAAGGTACAGTACCCATTACACCCTCATAACACTGGTTTTGAGGTCGGGAAAGTGCCTATTGTAAACACAAACCTTTATTTCTATGGAGCTCATGAAAACCCAATGTTCTTACCAATAAGGATACAAAGAAAATTTATAATGAAAATGTCAAAGCAGAAAGAATTGGAAAGCAGAAGACCAATTTGCTTTGATACAGATGAAAAGCAACAAAATGCAGATAGATGGGTGAACAGAATGGTTTTGGTTGAGGACAGCCCTTTAGAGGGAAGATGTCCAGTTGAGATCTCCTGAGCCTCACTGACGTGCACAATGGGGCCTTGACCCACACTTCAGGTTTAAACCCACATTCTTGTTCATTTGCTGGTTTAAACAGAACAGCCAATGCGTATGAATTCTAAGCAACTTGGATGAAAGAATGCAGGGGCATATTTTAAAAAAAGTACATCTACTTTGTTTCTTTTGAATATGTTTGTGTATAAACCACAAATGTGTTGGAGGTGTGAGAGATTTCTTTTGCCCAGACAGATGAGAGTTATCCAGTCACACACAGAAGAGTTTGTTAGCTTTCCCACTGGTGAAAGAGGGCAATGTATCATGCGGATGGACACGGCAGGTGACCAATGATGCCAGCCTGGCCAATGAGAAGACTGGAAGTGGAAAGTCAGTCAGTGTAACTTCCTAATTTATATCCAACATTATCATCTCCAAGCTCGAGCTGACTGTTCATTTAGGCTCATTGACGACGGTCGAGTTTATCTTGATTTTTAAAAGGACCAGAGGGGAGAACAATGGATGTCAATCCCATCTGCAGACCCTGTTTATTCAGAAAGAGGGAAGTAATTCATGAAAAAGATTGAGAGTGACCTAATGGAAGAAAATAGAAGCCTTTGAAATATAAGTGCAAAAACGTGTTAAAATTTCAATCACAGATCATTGGATAAATGTAGAAATACTTGAAATTGATAGGTCAAAATGAATGTAAAAGATTGCATTTACAGAGAAAATGTTATTATTTCAGCCATCTGGCTCCAGCTGAAAAGCTACAGAGCTCCTTTCATGGGCAGGTTGGGAAGCAGCAGTGAGGCCAGACCCACACACACTGTTGGAGGACGGATATCACAGCCGGTTGGTGGATGTGTGAAGGTGGCACAGGGCACGTGAGTGTGCCAGAGTGTGACAGCAGCTCTTCCTGCAGGAACACCACAAGCAGCACCAGCAGCAGAGTGAACATTAAACCAAATCATTGTTTCTTCTGATTAAAATACAACACTGTTTAAGTCTGAAATAAAAACAGAAAATGCTGGAGATATTCTATAACTCTCGCAACATCTCGGGAGAGAGAAACAGAGTTCCCATTTTCCTTCTTGGGTTGATCGAACAGAGACAGAGTACTGGCCTTGACACTTCTGGACAGATATTCGGAATCAATCTCGTCCCACTTGCCAGTCCCATATCCCTCTCAACACTTCCTATTCATATACCCATCAAGATGCCTTTTAAAATGCTGTAATTGTAGCAGCCTCCACCACTTCCTCTGGCAGCTCATTCCATACACACACCACCCTGTGTGAAGAAGTTGCCCCTTAGGTCTCTTTTATATCTTTCCCCTCTCACCCTAAACCTATGCCCTCTAGTTCAAGAATCCCCCAACACATGGAAAAGACCTTGTCTATTTATCCTGTCCATGCCCCTCATGATGTTATAATGAGGGGCATGGACCTATACATCTCTGTGATCCTTCGTATGCTCAAACCATCAGGAGATACATTAACACCAGATTCATCAGCCACACTCACAAGGTAGTACACATCACTCAAGCACAACACAATGCTCTCAAGACCAATCACAACATTGTCATCAAACCAGCTGGGAGGAGCCCAAGGCTGAACCAACTGCAGGTCCCTGGCACTGTCAGGCAGCAGTGCTAACCCCTGAGTCACCATGCTGCTGTCCCTGTTTGAACAGATACCTGCATGGGATGCAGGAAAGGAGCTGAAATATTAAATATCACTTCCCAATGATTGGTATAATTCACTGTCCTCCTCCTCTGGGTCACTCCTTCCACGGTGCTGCTAACTTTCCCTCATTCTGACACTCAATACAAACCAAGAGTGTCTGCTTCAAACTTCCACCGGTGGCAAATAATCAGCGTTCCTCACTGTTCTCCTGAAGAACATAGGACAGTACAGCACAGGCCCTTCGGCCCTTGATGTTGTGTTGACCTTTTATCCTAGTCTAAGATCAGATTAACCTCCTCACCCTTCATTGTATTATCATCCCTGTTCTTATCCAAGAGTCGCTTAAATGTCCCTAATGTATCGGACTCTACTCCCACGGCTGG
>NW_025211236.1:0-16144 GCF_004010195.1 Chiloscyllium plagiosum
CAAACCTCACACACACAGTTGCCCCGAGGCTGGAATCGAAGCTCGCTCCCTAGCGCCATGAGGCAGCAGGGCTAACCGCTGAGCCACTGTGCCACGCTAATTGTGGGATTGGCCACTATGCCAGTAACATGGGAAACTCAGCAATGAAAAGACCAAAATGTGATTTCCAAAAGGTTCTTTCTCAGACTTTTATCACCCCTTCACTTGCCCAGTCACGGCATTGAATTAAACTTGACATGTACCATCGCCTGTTATTACAGGTCGTCTCTTATGGATTCAGCTTTTAACAAACTAATTCTGGACAAACTGTGTGATAATGGAAGTTACTTGGAGAAGAGATGACTGTTTGGCTTGGAGAAGAAAAGGCTGGGTGGAGATTTGATGGAGTTGTCCACAATCATGACAGGTCAGCACACAGCTAAGAGGGGAATGATCCCACCCAAGAAAGGATTGTAGAATCCCTACGGTGTGAAAGCAGGCCATTTGGCCCATACCAAGAGCATCCAGCCCAGACTCAACTCCCTCCCCAACCTATAACCCTGATTTCCTCCTGGTCAATCCACCTAGCCTGCACATTTTTGGACTGTGGGAGGAAACCGGAGCACCCAGAGGAAACCCACAAAGAGCTGGGGAGAACGTGCAAACTTTACACAGACAGCCGCCTGAGGGTGGAATCGAACACAGGTCCCTGGCACCATGAGGCTGCAATGCTAAGCAATGAGCTACTGTGCTGGTGACGGACAAAGCACACATTTAAACTGGTTGGTAAAAGTAGCAACAGCAGAGGAAGGAAAGGTTAGGCTCTGGGATGCACTGTCCCAGAGTGTAGTGGAGGCGGATTACTCTGAGGTTATCCAAAGGGGATGGGACCTGTTTGAGAAGGAATGTGCAGGGTCATGGGGTGAAGGGAGGGAAATGGCAGTGAGGGAAGTGCTTATCAGAACAGCAGATGCAGGCAAGATGGGCCTAACGGCCTCCTTTGTGATGCATTACTTCCGTGATACTCTACCTATAAAATCCAATCATTTATCTCCCTAGTTCACCCTGAGGACGATTAAATTGTAGCCAAAGTACAGAATAACTGGCAGCAGCAACTAATTTCGCCAGGGACCCAGGTTCAATTCCCACCTTGGGCAAATGCCTATGTGGAGTTTGCATATTCTCCCTGTGTCTGCATGGGTTTCCTCCAGGTGCTCTGGTTTCCTCCCACAGTCCAGAGGTGTGTAGGTTAGGTGAATTGGCCTTGCTAAATTGTCCCATACTGTTAGGTGCATTAGTCAGAGGTGAATGTAGGGGAATGGGTCTGGGTGGGTAATCTTCGGAGGGTCAGTGTGGACTGTTGGGCCGAAGGGCCTGTTTCCACACTGTAGGGAATCTAATCTAATCTTAACAAATCTCCATCATTAGTCACCACTGACATATGAGAGAAATGGGGGGAGTCTGCCAGAATAGACAACAATCCTGGTCTTACACATTGGGAACATTCTGCACAGACACCACTGCATGTTCGCCGTTGTGATCCTGTTTTGATGGAGAGAGGATGTGGTGTGTGGACTCATTTCAGACCAAACCCTTGGCCATCATTTCAGGGTGTAGATTATCTCACAGGCAGTACATCAAGCATCAGCAGCCGACGAGTCTGAAATAACAAACAGGCTGCAATAAGAACTGCAACGATGATGACAGCCACAGATACAATATTTGGGCGAAATGCAGAAGCTGACAGCTTGATTATGCTTGGAATGTCCTTCTTGATGATACAGTCAAAATCAGACTAAATATATTCAGCTATGTTTATATTTGTTGTGAATAGCTCATTTTTTGCCTCATAGATTCATGATCGAGATTGGAGCTGTTTACACTGTTACGTTGGAGCATAATGAGGCCATTCGGCCCATTGTGTCTGCTCTGCCATTCAATCATGGCTGATATATTTTATATTATATTAGATTACTTACAGTGTGGAAACAGGCCCTTCGGCCCAACAAGTCCACACCGACCCGCCGAAGCACAACCCAACCAGACCCATTCCCTTACATTTACCCCTTCACCTAACACTATGGGCAATTTAGCATGGCCAATTCACCCAATCTGCATATTTTTGGACTGTGGGAGGAAACCGGAATACCAGGGGTAAACCCACGCAGACAATGTGCAAACTCCACACAGAGAGTCACCTGAGGTGGGAATTGAACCCGGGAAACAGGCCCTTCGGCCCAACAAGTCCACACCGACCCGCCGAAGCACAACCCAGCCAGACCCATTCCCTTACATTTACCCCTTCACCTAACACTATAGGCAATTTAGCATGGCCAATTCAGCCAATATTTTTGGACTGTGGGAGGAAACCGGAGCACCAGGGGTAAACCCACGCAGACAATGTGCAAACTCCACACAGAGAGTCACCTGAGGTGGGAATTGAACCCGGGTCTCTGGCGCTGTGAGGCAGCAGTGCTAACCACTGTGCCACCGTGCCGCCCACTAGCTCCATTCTCCTGCCTTCTCCCCGTAACCCTTGATCCCTTCACTAATCGAGAATCTATCTCTGTCGTCAATACACTCAATGATTTGGCCTCTCAAGTTTTCTGCGGTAATGAGTTCTGCAGTTTCACCATCCACTGGCTGGAGACATTCCTCCTCATCTCAGTTCTGAAGGATCAGCCCTTCACCCTGAGGCTGAGCCCTCAGGTCCTATTCTGTCCTACTTGTGGAAACATGTTCACCACGTCCACTCGATCCAGGCCTCTCAGAATTCTGTAAGCTTCGATGAGATGCCCCTTCATCTTTCTAAGCTCTATCAAGAACAGACCCAGAGTCTCCAAGTGCTCCTCCAACAACGATCCATTTTATGTACATTAAGAAAAGCTGCTCTGTCTATAAATTTCAGGCATTTTTGGGAATGGCTGTTTATCCCAGCCTCACACTTGTTATTGTGACCTACAAATCGGGCAGCTCGTTAAGCAACACACCCGGTAGCAACAAAACTAATTGCACTTACTCAATATTCTGTACAACATTGAGCACATAGGAGCTCCCAATGGGAGAGAGACTGTCTGAAATGTCAGGAGGTGATTACAAACACAGAGCTCTCTCGTCTCTCAAATAACTTCCATATTTGAATGAGTTTCTGTGTTCACATCAAAACAGGAGTAGGTCATTTAACCTTTCCATCCTGCTCTATCATTCAGGAGAAAGTGAGGTCTGCAGACGCTGGAGATCAAAGCTGAAACTTTATTGCTGGAACAGCACAGCAGGTCAGGCAGCATCTAGGGAACAGAAGATTCGACGTTTCGGGCACATGAAGAAGGGCATGTGCCCGAAACGTCGAATCTTCTGTTCCCTAGATGCTGCCTGACCTGCTGTGCTGTTCCAGCAATAAAGTTTCAGCTATCATTCAGCACAGTCATGGAACACTTCAAAGCCTTAGAGAATGAGGCTGGGGAAATAATATCGGGGAACCAGGAAACCTCAGAGGATGTAACACAATACATCACAAGAACAGGCTCTTTGGCCCACTATGTCTGTGCTGACCATGATGCCATTCCCAACTAACCCAATATGCCTTCACGTGCTCTATTCCTCTATTTCATGTGTCTGTCGAAGTGTCCCTTAAACACTGTGACTGTATCTCCTTCTCCCATCTCCTCTGGCAATGCGTTCCAGGCACCTCCCACCTTCTGTGTAAAAAACTTTCCTCGCACATCTGCTTTAAACTTTCCCCCTCTCACCTTAACCCTGCACCTCCTGGTATTTGAAGTTGGGGTTGAATAACTACTTGGCTTCAGCCTTCCCAGTAGGACACCACTGTAGACACCAAGGACTTTTGCCCGAAACGTCGATTTTCCTGCTCCTCGGATGCTGCCTGAACTGCTGTGCATTTTCAGCACCACTCTACTCCAGAATCTGGTTTCCAGCATCTGCAGTCATTGTTTTTACCCACTTCCCTGCACTCAGCCCATAGTCTTGACATTTCCACTGCTCCTCCAAGTACTTTTTAAATGTTATGAGGTCAACTACCCTACTCCAGATCCCTACCACCCTCTGGGTGATCAATTCCCCTCATACCCTCCTGACTTTCACCTTAAAATGAGACCCCCCTGTTATTGTCCCTGTGATGAAGGGGAACTGTTGCTTCGTATCCAGGCTGTCCGTGCCCCTCATACTCTTATACACCTCTATCAGGTCCCCCCTCAATCCTCCCTGCTCCAAAGAAAATAACCCAAGCTTATCCAGTCTCTCTTTGTCGCTGTATTGCTCCATCCCAGGCAACAGTTTGGTAAATCTCCTCTGCACCCCCCTCCAGTGCAATCACAATCACATCCAAAAGGTGGCTCAGTGGTTAGCACTGCTGCCTCACAGAGCCATGGACCTGTGTGCGATTCCACCTGTGTGCGATTATCTGTGGGGAGTTTGAAAGTTCTGCCCATATCTGTGTGGGTTTCCTTCAGGTCCTGCAGTTTCCTCCCACAGTCCAAAGATGTGCAGGTTAGATGGATTGGTCATGCTAAATTGCCATAGTGTCTAGGGATCTGCACGTTAGGTGGATCTGCAGGTGAGGTGGATAGCCATGAGAAATGCAATATTAAGGGGATAGGTTGGGCCTGGGTGAGGTGCGCTTGGAGGATTGGTGTGCACACAGAATCATAGGGATCTACAGCACAGAAACAGGCCCTTCGGCCCATGCTGACCAGATATCCTAAATGAATCTCGCCCCATTTGCCAGCACCTGGCCCATATCCCTCCAAACCCTTCCTATTCATATACCCATCCAGATGCCCTGTAATTGTACCAGCCTCCACCATTTCCTCTAGCAGCTCATTCCATACACACACCACCCTCTGCATGAAAAAGTTGCCCTTTAGGTCCCTTTTATATCTTTCCCCTCTCACCCTAATCCTCTGCCCTCGAGTTCTGGACTCCCCCAACCCAAGGAAAAGACCTGGTCTATTCATGCGATCCATGCCTCTCACGATTTTATAAACCTCTACTTGCTGGACTGAATGGCCTCTTTCCACACTGTTGGAATTATATGATTCCTATAGTGTTGTGACCAGAACTGCGCACAGTACTTCATCAGTGGACTAATCACAGTCCTGTACAGCTCTAGCATAACCTCCTTGGTCTTATAATCCAAGCCACAACTCACAAAAGGCAAGCAGCGCATTGTTTTCTTAAGCGTCTTATTAATCTGTCCTGATACCTTCAGTGAAGTGTGGACAAGCCTAAGACTCGTGTATTCCTCTGAGCCTCCAAGCATTCCTTGAGTACTCCCTTGTCTTGTTCCTTCTTCCAAAGTGCATCACCTCACACTTAGTGGGATGAAATTCCATCTGCTACCTGATCTGTCCAGCTGACCAATCTGTTATTGTCCTCTTGTAACTTAACACCTTCATCCTCATTGTTCATCACCCAGCCAATCTTCGATCCATCCAAAAACTTATTCTCAAGCCCCAACATTCTAACCTACATTATTTATGAAGATCACAGACAAGAAGGGACCTAGTACCCTGTTGTACAGACAGTGCATTAAAAGTGTCAGGTTAGAATCTGTCTGTATCCTAATCTTGAGTCAGACTGGTTCTATCTCCAAAGTAAGAAATACATTGTCTAAGCTGAGATTTCACTTTTATTTTGATAAAACCTTAAGTTATATCGAGAACGTGACTTAAAGAAAGTTCTGGGATTTACATATTAATAAACTGAAACCTGCAACCCATTCTAAAAGATGAAAGGCTTAACAGCAAGCTAGGTTTGTTCATTATACCATTTTAATTGTGTGGCACTGTGATCATTTGCGTCTTATGATCCTGCCCCACTAGTTGCCTGATGAAGAAGCAGCACTCTGAAAGCTAGTACTTCCAAATAACATACTCCCTGTGATGAGAAACAATGTCAAAATTTGGGTCAGGGTCCCTATGATTTCCAGTCACAACAGACTGGGATGCAATTCTGCCAGATCACTGCAATTGTCTATTTTTAAATCCGCCAAAACCTTCAATACCTTCTCACTTCTTGTATCAATCTGGTCAAGAACTTCATGGTCTTCTTTTCAAATTCTGCACTTGCACCGTCCTTATCCCAAGCAAAGACAGAAGTGAAGTATTCATTCAACATTTTATCAATGTCCTCCAGCATTGCACATAGATATACCACCCCCCCCACCTGGTCCCTAAAATGCCCGGCTCTTTCCCTGGTTAATCTCTTCCCCTTTATATTCCTTAGGATTCTCCCTAACATTACCAGCCTATGTTCTGTCATTCTCCCCCTTTGCACTCCACATTGCTTCCTTGCGTTCCCCCCACCCTTCCGATACTTCATTCAAGCCTCCATTGATTTGCTCCCTCTGTCACCGTTATGCATCTCTTTTCCCCTTTTTAATCCAGTCCTGAATATTCTTGGATGTCCAGGGTTCTCTGGGCTTGTTGCTCCCACATTTCGCCCTGAGGGAACATGTTGGGCCTGTCTCTTGTCCAGTATCTCTCACTGCTGTGCTGCAGATTTACACTCAACTAGCTGTTCCCAGTTTATTTTGGCTACATCCCACTTTATTTTAACATAATCTGGCTTCCCTCAATCCAAAACCCGGATATCCAACAACAATGAGTCAAAAAACAGAAGGGAAATAGAGGGCCTGGTGAAGCGGTGCAATAAGAACAACATCTCATTGTCTCATTGTCGACAAAGCTAATGAATTGATCATTAACTTCAGAAAGAAAGGAGAAATACACACCTACCATCTATATCAACAGAACTGAGGTTGAATCACTGCAGGATTCCAAGCTTCTGAATTTTGTTGCCACTGCGTTTATGTGGTGAGACCAGTTGTGTTTCTGATCAATGATAACCCCAAGGTTATGATAGTAGGGGATTCGGTGATGGTAACACCATTGAATGTCAAGGGGCAGTGAATAGATTGTCTCTAATTGGTGATGGTCATAGCCTGACATTTGTGTGGTGGGAATGTTGCTTGCCACTTGTCAGCCCAAGCCTGGATATTGTCCAGATCTTGTTGCATTTAGGCACAACTCCTTCCGAACCTGAGGAGTTGCGAATGGTGCTGAACGTTGTGCAATGATTGGCGAAAGGGTGGGGAGTGTCAAATTCCTCAGAGTGATGATGACCGGCGATCTGTCCTGAGCTTCCCACATGAATGTAACGGTCAAGGAGGCACAATGACACCTCTTCTTCCTCAGGCGGTTCAGGATGTGAGTAAGGACCCTCACCAACACTTACAGATGCACCATCGAAAGCATACTGTCCAGGTCCATCATGGCCTGGTACAGCAACTGTTCTGCCCAGGACCGCATGAAATTCCAGAAGGTGGCGTGCACAGCCCAGGCTATCACAAAGCCAACGTTCCATCTGTGCACTCCATTTGCACAGCTCTCTGCCACAGAAAGGCTGCCAATATCATCAAAGACTCATGGCACCTTGGTAATGATTTCTTACAGCCTCTTCTGCCAGGCAGTAGATACAGAAACCTGAACACATGCACCGGCAGGTTCAGGAACCGCTTCTTTCTCTCTCTTATTAGACTGATGAATGGACTCTCTAGCCTCAAATAATGCTGATCTTGCCGAGTGCACACCCTTTCTATTGTAACCTATACACCTTTGTCTAAGTCTTTTTGATCTGTACGTCCTTGCTGACTATGATTTGCCTCCAGCTCATTAATAAAGCTTTTCACTGTACTTTGGTACAGTTGACAATAACTCAATCAATCAATGCTGCCTGAAGATCTCTGAATTTCTGCAGTGCATCTTGTAGATAGCACACATTGCTTTTACTGAGCATAAGTGATGGAGGGAGTGGATGCTTGTAGATGTGGTGCAAATCAAGTGGGCTGCTTTGTCCTGGATGGCGTCAAGCTTCTTGAATGTTGTTGGAGATGAACTCATCCAGGGAAAAGGCAGGAAAGTTTAGTTGAGGATTATCAGAGTAGCCATGATCACACTGACTGGTGGAGCCAACACAATGGACTGATAGGCCATGTGCTATAGTCTTATCCATCGTATCCCCATAGTCATGTACACTATTGGCAGCCAAACATTCATCAACCTGTCCTTCAATACTCAAAGATTGAGCTTCCATAGCACTTTGAGGGAGAGAATTCCAAAATTTTACCACATTCTGAATGAAAATATAAATATCGATAACACGTACTTAAATGTTTCTGACCAAGCTCCTGTTGGGGGGGGGGTGGAATCTTATCAAAAGCCTCTCAGTTTCCCTTGATAAGCTAGTTCGAATCAACCCCTTTCAGCAAATCTCCCTGCAAAGACATCAGGCACAGTCCTGTGAATGTGTATCGATACCAGCTTGTATAGCTACCACTTGCCCGTGGAGTGGTCCCAAGGTTTCAGATGCCTGATTCTCTCCCTCTTAGGACAATTCTTTATCCATGTGTTCAATCAATCCTCAGTTCTAATGTTCACCAGCAGGTTAGCATGGGGAGCAATCCTGAGATCACTGCTTTCAATGTCCTGCTTCTAAGTTTCCTTCCTAAGTCCTTGAATCCTGCTTTCAGAGCCTCATCGCTCTGCCTCTCTGTGTCATTGGTACCAATATGTGCCACAGCTTCTGCTGCTCCCCCATCCCCTGGATGTCCTGAAATCAAATTGAACTCCAAAACTTGAACTTCAGTTTCTCTCACCACGCGGCCTGCCAGACTGTCTGAGTGTCACTCACATTTTCTGTTTTTACTTCAGATCTCCAGCATCTGCAGTGGCTTGCTGTTCTCACAAACTACAGATGGAGTCTGTGTTTAACCCATCTACAATGTTGACTTTCCTGCTCCTTAGATGCTGCCTGACCTGTGTGCTATTTCCAACTCCACTTCTATTGACCCAAGGGCAGAAACTATATGATTGTAAGTAAGGCCTTGAGTAGATAGGGTGGTTAGAAGGCGTTTATCACACTTGCCTTCATTGCTCAGACCTTTAAGAATGGGAGTTGGGACGTCATGTTGAGGCTACGCAGGTCATTGGTGGGGTCTCTTCTGGAGTACTGTGTCCAGTGTTGGTCACCCTGTTACAGAAGTGTGGGAGGTTTAGGGTGACCTTATAGCAGTTTATAAAATCATGACGGGTAGAGATAAGGTGAATTGCAGATTTTTTTTCCCTAGGGTGGGGAATTTCAAGAGTAGGGGGCATATTTTTCAGGTGAGAGGAGGGAGATTTAAAGTAGACATGGGGACAATTATTTTACGCAGAGAGTAATTCCTGCGTAGTTTGAACTTTCAGAGGAAGTGGTGGATGCAACTATAGTTACATTGTTTAAAAGACATTTGGATAAATTTATGAACAAGAAATGTTTGAAGGGAAAGGGCCAAGTGCAGGTGGGACTAGTTTAGTTTGAGATTGTGGTCAATACCGAAGGGTTCGTTTCCGTGCTGTATGAATCTATGACTCAATTTGGCAGAAAGGAAACAGAATGTATCTTCTAAAGAAGAATTGTCAGTTCTTTTGTAGCATGTGACTTATTTTTGAAACACACACTCCCTTTTGAGGCAGGTAGGATTTGAATGCTGAGCTTCTATTCCAAAGATAGATATTACCACTTGTTAATAGAATTACAGTGTGAAAAGAAGCCATTTGGCCCATTAAGTCTGCACAGACTGTCTGAAAGCATCCCACTCAGACCCATAACCCCCTATTTAACACAGCTAATCCACCTAGCCTGCACAATATGGGACAACTTAGTGCAACAAATTCATGTAAGCTGCACATCTTTGGACTTTGGGAGGAAATTAAAGCACTCAGAGGAAACCCACTCTCACACAGGGAGAACATGCAAACTCCACACAGGTTAGAAACAAAGCTGGGTCCCTGATGCTGTGAGGCAGCAGTGCTAACCACTATGCTAACCATGCCACCATAGATCATTAAATGGCATTGGTCATAACATTGATTTAAATATTGGACACACACTATCTCCTGTTTATTTGACAGGAAATCGGCATATTTCAGCTGATTACAAACAGCTTGCTGGAGGAACTGCACCACAAAGCATTCTATCATCCACAAATGCCTGAATGTTCACTTTGCATCTTAAAATTAGTCTACCTTTCTCTGAAATTCAAGAGAGTCAACATTGAAAATTAATGGGACCATAGACTAAGGTTTTATGATGTTGGCTTTCAGAAATGTTTAAACTTTGCATGCCGTTCAGTTCAGGTCAATCCATCAGCCAAAACTTCGAAATGTAATTTTTTTCCAGCGATAGCATCAAGCTTGTGAACGGGAAATAGCAAACAGATTGTGGAATGGAGGATTCTCACTGTAGTGGAAACAGCCAACTGCAAAAGGACGTGGACAGTGAAAGTCACAAAGTGTTCATGTGTAACAAAGAACTGAGCTCAAATATCAAGTGGTAATATCTCTATCTCTATCTTTGAGCTCTCAAGTCAGTATTGAGAAGGAGAATCATAGCCAGGAACTAAAAGAGTTCTGATTTGACTAGAGACAACAGTCAATGTAGAGTCATAGAGCCAAAGAGATATACAGTACAGAAACAGACTCTTTGATCCAACTCATCCTTGCTGACCAAATATCCTAACCTAATCTAGTCCCATTTACCAGCACTTGGCCCATATCCATCTAAACCTTTCCTATTCAAATTCTCATCCAGATGCCTTTCAAATGTTGCAATTATACTAGCCTCCACCACTTCCTCTTGCAGCTCATTGCATACATGCACCACCCTCTGTGGGAAAAAAAATTACCCTTGAGATTCCTTTTATATCTTTCCCCTCTCACTCTAAACCTATACCCTCTAGTTTTGGACTCCTCCACCCCAAATAGATTTTGTCTATTTATCCTATCCATGCCCCTCATCATTTTATAAAGCTCTATGAGGTCACCCCTTAGCCCTCGAGGCAGCAGGGACAACAGCCCTAGCCTATTCAACCTCTCCCTATAGCTCAAATCCTCCAACCCTGACAACATCCTTGAAAATCTTTTCTGGACCCTTTCAAGTTTCAAAACATCTTTCCGATAGGAGGGAGACCAGAATTATACACAATATTCCAACAGTGGCCAAACCAACATCCTGTACAGCCACAAAATGACCCTGTACTCAATGCTCTGACCAATAAAGGAAAGCATATCAAATACCTTCTTCACTATCCTATCCACCTGCAACTCTACTTACAACTAGCTATGAACTTGCACTCCAAGGTCTCTTTGTTCAGCAACACTCCCTAGGACCTTACAACTAAGTGTATAAGTACTGCTAAGATTTGTTTTCCCAAAAATGCAGCACCTCGCATTTATCTAAACTAATCCATCTGTTACTCCTCAACCCAATGCCCCATCTAACCAAGATCCCATTGTAATCTGAGGCAACCTTATTTCCTGTCTATTACACTTCCAATTTTGTTGTCTTCTGCAAATTTACAAAATATCCTTCCTTTGTTCAAATCAAAATCATTCATGTAAATGATGAAAAGTGGTGGGCCCAGCACCGATCCTTGTGGCCCTCCACTGCTTACAGACCTCCAGTCTGAAAAACAATCCTCCACCACCAGCCTTTGTCTTCTACCTTTGAGCCAGTTCTCTATCCAAATGGCTAGTTTTCCCTGTATTCCACGATATCTAACCGATGGGGAACCTTGTCAAATGAACAGGTGATCACGTTCAGAGAAACAGGCTTGAGCAGGTGGGCAAAGGAAACACTTCCTCTATTATTGCACTCAGCTATTCACAGGCTGAAATGCTGAGTGTTGACTTAACCTGTTCCCTTTGTAGGGACTTGGTATTGTGAATGGAACACTGTAGCACAAAGGGAAACATGAATGTTGGGGTCCCTGGTAAAGTTGAAGAGTGGAGAAATATGTTACATTTATAATTGTACCAATGATATTGAATTTGCTCATTAAAGTTACATGAAATTTGTAAATCAACTGATTCCTGCTTCATTACTGAGTTAATCCCAAACAATAGCTTCTGAACCGTGAAATGATTCACCATACCGCCCACATCAGAGACAACTTTGATGAGATAATGTGTTTGTTCAACTTCATGGAAATAATCTCAATGAACAGGAGTATAACAATGTCAGTGGAGACTTAATCTCTATATAAAAACCTATCAGAGCAGATCAGCGAGAGATCTTGTCAGAGTTTTGGGCAGAATCCAACAGAAATCACTGTCTTTCACAGAAATGGTGTATTCTGGAGTATGGGAAATAAGGCGTGTTTATTATCCTTTAATTTCAGCTATTGGAGTTCCTGGTAAGTTGTTATCGCAATTAAAAGTGATGAAAATCTATTATTGGCTCTTCCTGACATTACATTTGACTGTTTCAGACAGCTATCTGGTCTGTCCAACAGTTGCATGATAACATGTTCGCTGCTGTTTCAATTTCCACAGGACCAAGTCACATCTGCGATGGCATTTGCTGATCAAAGGCTGGTATTGTTTCAGCGTTATCCTTTTAGAGTGCAAGTATTGGATGAAAGTTTGTGAGAAGATTTGTAGCTCGGGTGCTTGTTGTTGTGGTTCTGTTCACCGAACTGGGAATTTGTGTTGCAGACGTTTCGTCCCCTGTCTAGGTGACATCCTCAGTGCCCTCCTTCAGTTGTCTTTCTCTTAGGCATCTGCTGATGAAATTGCGGGGGTATCCGTTTTTGCCGAATACATTGTGTAGGTGTTCTTCTTCCTCTTGGACCCCATGGGTGTGCCGTTGATTTGTTCATATATTTGGTTGGTGAATGTGAAGTGTGTTGTGAGGCACAGGTCCATTAGTTTGAGTATGCAGTCTTTGTTGATAGGTTCCCCGTCTTGTTGTCTGTTCTGTCTGTCCAGCAGGTTGGCTAGTGTTTCTCTGGCTAGGATTTTGTCAATATGAACAAATCAACGGCAGACCCATGGGCTCACCCATCTCTGGACTCATAGCAGAAGCGGTAATGCAAAGGTTAGAACAAACAGTCTTACCGCAAATTCAACCCAAACTCTGGGTCAGCTATGTAGATGATACCCTTGTAATTATTAAAAACACAGAAATAGAGAACACACACCGGATCATCAACGCCATCCTCACAGGAATCTGATTCACTAGAGAGGAAGAAAAGGATAACCAACTTCCATTCCTAGATGTGATGGTACAGAGAACACCGAATGGAGAAATCACCACAAAGGTATACAGGAAAGCCACACACACAGACCAAGTCCGAAACTACGAAAGCAACCACCCCAACACACAAAAGAAGTTGCATCAAGACACTGTTCAAAAGGGCCACAACACACTGCAGTACACCAGAACTGCAAAAAGAGGAAGAAGAACACCTATACAATGTATTCGGCAAAAACGGATACCCCGCAATTTCATCAACAGATGCCTAAGGGAAAGACAATGGAAGGAGGACATGCCACAACCCAAAGGACTAGCCACAATACCATACATCAAGAACATTTCTGAACTGACAGCCAGACTACTGTGACCACTAGGATTCATAACAGCACACAACCGACAGCCACTCTCAGACAACAACTCACCAGGACGAAGGACCCAATACCCAGCATGAGCAAAACCAATGTAGTGTACAAAATCCCATGCAAGGACTGCACAAAACACTACATAGGACAAACAGGAAGACAGCTAATGATCCGCATCCATGAACACCAACTAGCCACGAAACGACATAACCAGCTATCCTTAGTAGCCACACACTCAGATGACAAGCAACATGGGTTCGACTGGGACAACACTACTATTAGAGGACAAGTCAAATAGAGAACAGCCAGGGAATTTGTGGAGGCATGGCACTCATCCACAGATTCAATCAATAAGCACATCGACCTGGACCCAATAGACCGGCCACTGCAGCGGACAGCTGGAACTGACAACCGGAAGCGGCAGATACAAATCACTATAAATGCCGGAGGAAACATCATAGAAGCGCTTCACAGGAGGCTCCCAAGCACTGAGGATGTCACCTAGACAGGGGACGAAACATCTGCAACACAAATTCCCAGCTCGGTGAATAGAACCAAAACATTGAATTGGATGCTTGTGTTAAGAGCAGAAATCAGATCACCAGGAAGTATTAATAATTTCACTCTTTGGCATTAACCTGCAGTGTAAGTTTTTTTTTGAAAACATTCTTTCAGAGATTGATGAGACACCATGTGTGACATGGATTTATCAATACTTTCATTCTCTGTGATAGTGTTCTGATAAGTGAACCTTCTGGTGCTTCTGATGAAGGAGCCGGACAGTTATTCTGAGGGAGAGGTTTGTCCTGATTTGTGGAACTGCAGTGATTGATATCTTTTTCGTCGGTCTTGATCATGCATGATATTGCAGGTTGTGTAGATTTCCGAAAGAAGAATTTGGTTGGAAGAGTGTCAGGCCCTGGTGTGGGTGAGTTCAGAGCAAAGGGTCTGAAACCCAACATTCACGAGCAAGGGAGGGCACATAAAATGGATCTATGAAATTGGGTTTTTGCAAGGGGAGAAGATGATGATGTAGTTGGAAAATGAGAATTGAAGGCTGAATATTGGAGTGGGTGATATGTAAGCAGAATTTTTCACTGTTTCTATTACTTCAAAACAAATGAGAGTTGTGAATTGGCCCATAGTGCACAATGTCTCCACTGACAGTTTAGATAAAAGAAGTCCATACATATACGACCAAGAATGAAGGGGAACAGACTCACAGCCTCTGTGAAATGTACCATTGTATCAAAGAATGTACACATGGAACACATTTTAATTTATACTAACTCTTTTGGAAACCAAATCTTCCTAGGAAAGGAGCTGAAGTTGGAGTCTTGACAGACATTGTGGCTGTAATTTATCACATATATGCTGACTGGTCTAACTATTAACTGACTGCAATTTGCCATGAATTCATGTTGAATTTATGTTGACTTTGCTTTGGATGTTAGTATAAAAGTTAGATAACGGAAACTTTGTCCATTGGTTTTCCTTTGCCCTTGGACAGTTTGGTATGTTGGGATCTTTGTTTTTGTTTCTTCTCAACAGGGGTCATACACAGTACACTCTAAAATTCAAGGACAGACAGTTTTTTGGATCGATATTGAGAAGAGGATTTAGATTGCATTCAATCTGTGCAGTTCAGATTAAGTGAAAAGTGTGCAGGAACAGTAAGAAACTTGGAGTATCTGGAGAAGCACTGGAATATTAACAGAAGCTTCACTGTTTGGCTCTAATTGGATATGGGCTGGTGGACAGGGTGCAAGAAGTAAAGACAAAATTAAATGTGCAACTGCTGATTGATCTTTTCCTCTCTCCTTCTCTCTGATAGTTAACCTGGTGGCAATTGTGATCCTATACCGAGGCAAGTGTGGTCTCTCGCCATGTATCACTTGCTACCTTGTGGGAATGGCAGCCTCTGATCTTCTTGTCGTCGTCACTGATCCCTTACTGAGGCAGACAGCCTCAATGTATTTTGCAGATTCCTTCATTTTCATTACTCCTCTCTGTATTGTCATTTATTTTTCAGCTGTGGCAGTCACTGTTGCTTCTGTGTGGCTCACAGTTGCTTTCACCGTGGATCGATTTGTGGCCATTTGTTGTGAGAAGCTGAAAACAAAATATTGCACCAAGAAAACCGCGACTGTGGTTATAGCAACAGTGACCCTGCTGGGCTGTTTGGAGTCTATTCCTTGGTGCTTTATAAAAGAACCTGAACATGTAATTGGGAATGTTCCCTGGAATTGTGTCACTAAACAAAGCTTCCATACATCCCCTGGATGGGCTGTATTAGAACTGATTCATTACATTTTAACACCTTGTATCCCTTTCTTTTTAATTCTGCTGCTCAATGTTTTGACAGTCAGACACATTTCAGTAGCAAGTAAAGTTCGAAGAGGACTTCGGGGCAAAAGCTACAGAGATGAGCACAATGATCCAGAGATGAAGAGTCGCAGGAAATCCATTATTTTACTCTTGAGCATTTCAGGCAGTTTCATCCTGTTATGGGTGTTACACATTGTGTACATCATTTACCGGCGAATTGCAGATATGCAAATGTCTTACTCTGACACTGACCTTAACTTCATCATAGACCGCACATCAAAGATGTTGCAAGTACTCAGTACTTGCACTAACACAGGTATTTATGTTGTGACCCAGACTAAATTCAGAGAGGAGCTGAAGAACGGGGTGAAATACCCATT
>NW_025211236.1:17933-20080 GCF_004010195.1 Chiloscyllium plagiosum
CGATTCCTTCTCCCCTGCTCACTCTCCCCACTTAAACAAAACAGAGGGACTTGCTGGGGTGCGCGAGGGGCCATATATGGCTCCCTAGCATTCCCTACCTACTTTGGGGATACCCTGAGTAGACAATCTCACTCGTTTTCCCAATGGACACTGATGGCTTCTGCTGTTGCTGATGTCTGCTTTGGTTCCAAACTGGAAAACGTGAGGCCGGAGTTTGGGGGATCTGCTCAGGCACAGGGCAAGAGAAAAAGAGGATTGCAAGAACCACAAATATGTAACAGAAGAGAGAGAGAGGCAGGAAGAGGGATAATAAGTGATAGAAAGAAAAAAGAAACAGAGAAGAGAAACAGAAAGGAGGAGAGAAAAGTAAAGAGCGATACAACGGCACAGACAAAGCGAGAGGGAGGAAGGGAGAGAGACTGATTTAGAGAGATGGAAAGGAAGATAAACATATAGTGAAGGACGGAAAGGCAGAGAGACAGATAAAGAGATAAAGACATACAGATTGAGAGAAAGGAAGAAAGATGATTACAGCAAGATAGAACAGAGAAATAAGAAGACAGAGAGATTGAAAAGCAGAGACTCAGCCAAAGAGAGAGAATGGCAGACAGCCTGCTACAGAGATGGAAAAGCAGAGAGAGGTAAAGAGATAGGAATGTATGGGATAGGTAAAGAGGGATAGAAAAGCAATGAGACAGATATAGATAAAAAGACAGAGAGATCGATAAATAGAGAGAGAAATGTAGAGAGACAGAGAATGCAGAATATAATGGGATGAACAGAGAGAGATAGCGAGAAGATAAAAGCGAAAGGAGCTGAGTTGTGAAGTGATGGAGAAATTTCTCAAACTTGTTTCCCTCCTGTTTTGGAAGTGTTAAAACACTGCCCTCTGTTGGTGACTGGAGGGACAGACCCGATGGCAACGACACAAGCAGAGGGCAGCATCGCGTAGTGTTCAATCCACAATGGTACATACAATAACACAGCCTCAGGCTCAATGTGGACATTGTGAAATGAGAGGTAATTAGCAAGAAGACGTATTGCCAGAATCTTAACATTGTTTTTAAATATTTGCTTTTGCACACGGGCAGCTTCATGTGGCTGCTTTATTTTCCTTCCAGAACATGAAGCTTTGCTTTCGTTAAAATGTGTTGTGCAAATATGACTCGAAACCTTTGGTAAAACCGCATTGGAAATCCAAAACTCCCATTTCTTAAAGATGCTTAAATGCTTAAATGTTTCATTGATTATAGAAACATACAGTACACAGGATGCCCTTTGGTTTCTGTTTTTCTATCTCTCTTATCAATGTGCCTGCCTTTATATCTCTACGAGGCTAGGGCTGCTTTCCCTGGAGCGTCGGAACGAGAGGGGTGACCATATAGAGGTTTATAAAATCATGAGGTGCATGGATAGGATAAATAGACAAAGTCTCTTCCCTGGGGTGGGGGAATCCAGAACTAGAGGGCATAGGTTTAGAGTGAGAGGGGAAAGATATAAAAGGGACCTAAGGGGCAATGTTTTCACACAGAGGGTGGTCCATGTATGGAATAAGCTGCCAGAGGAAGTGGTGGAGGCTATGATTTGGAGATGCCTGTGTTGGACTGGGGTGTACAAAGTTAAAAATCACACAACACCAGGTTATAGTCCAACACGTTTAATTGGAAGCAATAGACAATAATCAATAGGTGCAGGAGTAGGCCATTCTGCCCTTCGAGCCTGCACCACCATTCATTATGATCATGGCTGATCATCCTCAATCAGTATACTGTTCCTGCCTTATCTCCATAACCTTTGATTCCACTATCCTTGAGAGCTCTATCCAACTCTTTCTTAAACGAGTCCAGAGACTGGGCCTCCACTGCCTTCTGGGGCAGAGCATTCCACACACACACCACTCTCTGGGTGAAGACGTTTCTCCTCATCTCTGTCCTAAATGGCCTACCTCTTATTTTTAAGCTGTGTCCTCTGGTTCGGGACTCATCCATCAGCAGAAACACGTTTCCTGCCTCCAGAGTGTCCAATCCTTTAATAATCTTATATGTCTCAATCAGAGCCCCTCTCAGTCTTCTAAACTCAAGGGGAGACAAGCCTAGTCGCTCCAATCTTTCAACATAAGATAGTCCTGCCATTCCAGGAATTGACCT
>NW_025211236.1:20129-22228 GCF_004010195.1 Chiloscyllium plagiosum
TCCACTCACCTCACCTGTCCAGGTCACCCTGTAATCTCCTAACATCCTCCTCACATTTCACCCTGTCACCCAGTTTTGTATCATCAACAAATTTGCTAATGTTACTATTAACACCATCTTCTATATCATTAATATATATTGTAAAAAGCTGCGGTCCCAGCACTGATCCCTGCAGTACCACACTGTCACTGCCTGCCATTCCGAAAGGGAGCCATTTATCACTACTCTTTGTTTCCTGTCAGCCAACCAATTTTCAATCCGAGTCAGTACTTTGCCCCCAATACCATGCACCCTACCTTTGCTCACTAACCTCCTATGTGGGACTTTATCAAAGGCTTTCTGAAAGTCCAGGTACACTACATCCACTGGATCTCCATTGTCCATCTTCAGAGTTACATCCTCAAAAAATTCCAGAAGATTAGTCGAGCATGATTTTCCCCTTCATAAATCCATGCTGAGTCTGACCTATCCTGTTACTGCTATCCAGATGTGCCATAATTTCATCCTTTATAATTGACTCCAGGCACACTAGCTTTCAGAGCACCGCTCCTTCATCAGGGCTCAATCCTAACACACAGAATTTATAGCAAAAACTTACAGTGTGATGTAACTGAAATTATACTTTGAAAAATGGATTGTCTGTCATCTGTTTGAATACCATGATAGTTTCACTCCTTTCATGTGTAAATCACAAAACCTTTTTTTAAAAAGTTGCATTCTCAGGTTAGCTGTTAACAACGGTGATAGCTAGACAATATGTTGAAGGTGTTAGCCCCCTGTGTTCTCTGTCTATGCCATGATGTTTAGATTGATTCTAATCTAAAAAGTGGGATAACTGAGTTTTACATGAATTTATGCAGTTTTTGAGCAAAGTAATGTAACCCTGCAAGTACAAATTCACCACACAAAATATATGTGTGCATGTGGGTCTTCTTCTGTCTGTGTGTGTGAGTGTCTGTCTGGGTTGGGGGTTGTGAGTGTGAGAAAGTGTATGTGTGTGTAGTGAGTGTAGAGTGTCTTTAGTCTGTGAGGAGGTGCATGTGTGAGTGTGGGGTTGTGTGTGCCTGTAAGGATGTGTGTGGGTGTCTGTGTACGCGTCTGTGTATATGTGTGTCAGTGTGTATGCATGTATAGGAGTGCCTGCATGTGTGTGTGTGAGTATCTGTGTGTAGGAGTGTCTGTGTGTGTGTATAGTGCAATAATGGTCACCTGTAGTGTGACATGAACCCAAGGCCCCGTTGAAGCCCTCCCTATGGGTACCGAACTTAGCTATCAGCCTCTGCTCGGCCACTTTTCGCTGCTGCCTGTCCCAAAGTCTGCATCACACTGTAAATGTTTGCTATAAATTCTGTGTGTTAGGATTGAGCTCTCCACTATTACCTGATGAAGGAGCGACGCTCCGAAAGCTAGTGTGCTTCCAATTAAACCTGTTGGACTATAACCCGGTGTTGTGTGATTTTTAACTTGGTAGAGGCTAGTATGATTTCAACATTTAAAAGACATCTGGATGGTATATGAACAGGAAGGGTTTGGAGGCTGGGTGCTGGCAGGTAGGACTAGGTTGGGTTGGGATATCTGATCGGCATGGACGGGTTGGACTGTTTCCATGCTGTACATCTCTATGACTCTATATAACTGCCTTTTTTTCTGTTTGCCTTTCTATCTATCCTTATTAATCTCTCTGCCGTTCAATCTTTCCTTTCTATCTCAGTTTCTTATATATATATATATATATATATTCTCAGACTGTCCTCTCTTTCTCTCACTTACACTGCTGGAACACATCATCAAGTCTGTCCTGCCAAAACTTCATGACTACCTACATTACTCCCACCTCCCACCTGAAGGCTCGAAGCATTGAATGTTGCGTCGTTCAAGTGCTCAATGAAGTGATAATTTAAAGTTTGCGAGGTTCCCCAACCTCAAATCCCCTCCCAGGCAGTGCATTACAGACTCCACTCCAACTGTTTGGATGTAAAACATTTTCGAAGCTCTCTTCCTGTTCGCTCTCAAAAGTAAACTTGGATTCAGGAATCTAAATTACATTTTCCCAAAATGAGACTTTATCAAAATGAGATTTTACCACGTTAACTATTAAT
>NW_025211237.1:0-10649 GCF_004010195.1 Chiloscyllium plagiosum
GCTCCAATTATTTTGAGACTGACCCAACTTTACAACAACCTACATAATCCATTGATGTTGGTAGCGACGTCTCGAGAAATGAGGAAAAACATTGACCTGTTGGTCCCTGTCAGTGGTGAAGTGACAACTGACTGAGTTTGAAGATGTGTTAAATCATTCACTTGCTACATATTATAAATACTTATTAGATTAATCATTATCCAAGCTGAAATTTCTTTGTTTAGATAAGTGAATTGGAAAATAACCACTAGGCAATTTCTTACCTGCTTACCTCTGATGTCAGACCTTGATTTTACTTTCTGATCATGTTCTCCCTCATTTTTCCCTGAAGTCTCTCTGATGGTAGTTCCCACTGTTTCAACTGCTTTGTTTTGATGCATTTCTGCTGATGTTACCTACTCTGTTTTAAGCTGCTGTATCCCAAATTACTTTGCTGTTGTGTCTACTCGTGGTTTAGTAGTGGACTGTACTCGAGATACTGAATAAAAGTCCTTGGAGGTCCTTGGCGCTTCCATCTGTGTATACATAGCCTTGACAATACCATTTACATATCATTTAATACCTGCTATTCCCTCAGTTTGGGCACTGAAAATAGGACATCTGTAAAAATGTAACCGTCCTCCTGCAAGGGAACTCTATCATACATATCTGGCTTGTCTGTGTCACCCATTACTACGTTTCATGGAAAAATCATTCAGCTGCAGTTCTTTCAGAGGTTAAGGTTGAACAATGTGATGTACCAAGATTCATCAGCTGTTGCAGCTCCACATTGACCTTCATTTGTCACCCATCTGCCCACTTGTCCATGTCCTTTCAGAGGTCTACACTGTCCTTCTCCTTCTGATGGTAATAGTGTCCCGTATGGATCCAGCCATGAAGCCATAACCTTTCTGTCATGATAAACTCGTTGTTGCTGTCCTCCTTAGTGGCACCTCCATTGGAGACAACAGTACCTTCGTTTGCCTGCTCAACTCCTTCTCCGATGCCTCCAATGATGTAACTCGTTTACCAGCTCTGACCCTCAATGAATGGTTATTTTGGGGGGTTCAATAATGTTATTGCTCAGAATGAATTTAATCACTTCTGTAATTTGAGATTTACTTTCACTGTTACCTAAACTAAGAAATTCAGCTGGGATAATGATTAAACTAATAAGTATTATAATATGTAGCAAGTGAATGACTTAACAGTACTATCATCTTTTTTTAGTTTGAAGAAAGATTCAGTTATAGTGATAAAGGGTTCACATTAAAGTGGTGGGCGGCACGGTGGCACAGTGATTGTTAGCACTGCTGCCTCATAGCGCCAGAGACCCTGGTTCAATTCCCGCCTCAGGCGATTCTCTGTGTGGAGTTTGCACATTCTCCCTGTGTCTGCGTGGGTTTCCTCTGGGTGCTCCGGTTTCTTCCCACAATCCAAAAATGTGCAGGTTAGGTGAATTGGCCAGGCTAAATTGCCCGAAGTGTTAGGTGAAGGGGTAAATGTAGGAGAATGGGTCTGGGAGGTTTACGCTTCGGCGGGTCGGTGTGGACTTGTTGGGCCGAAGGGCCTGTTTCCACACTGTAAGTAACCTAATCTAATCTAAACGGCTACAAAACCATGTTTACAATCCTTAAGTATCCAGTCACCTGGATGGGATTTTAAACCAAGTGTTTGGCTAATTCTATTCCTAATATTTAAAATAGTACAGAAACTGATGATAAGGTTCATAATCCTAATCCTATCACAGGTAATTTCTCTGTGTTGAATCAACAAAGATGTTGTTTTATTGGTAATGTATCTGCTACATTAACATGACAAACAGCCAAAATAATTTTTCCCACTTGTTCACACACATTGATTTGAGTCGACAGTAGCCTTTGTAAGTCATTTTGATAGCATGATATTTTATTTATCAGAAAACTATCTAAACTTTCAAGCACCGTGATATTATCTCGTCTGATTTAGGAGAAACGTTTGAATTTTCAATTTATGTTTGATTCTCAAACTTTATTGCACTTCAACTTTCTTTCTTTTACTAGAATAAACATGCTTTTCTCATAACTCTCCTTGCTGCCATAGTATCTCTTTAATATGTTAAAATGACATATTTGCTGATATTTTCTCAGTCTAGCATATTGACTGCACAATCAAATTTCTTTTGATTTGATAAGGTTTGATGGACATTTGTTTTAATGGTTTTCCAGAGACAGTCAACAATACTAACACCTTGTTACTAGCAACAATAATTTTCCTCTTTAGCCTTTTTTATTTACTCTAGTTTTCATTGTTTGTTGAACACTCTTCAAATGCAGTTTGGTCTGCTCACATGTTTGGGTTAGTTTCTTTCTGAAACTTGAAACATGGGAAGTGTAGTTTCTCTCAGCTTTTGGTTTATCAAGGTTTCTCTAAACAATTGGAGAGGTTCAGTCATCTCATGTTCGTAGTTGAATTCAAAAGGATTGATTGCTGGGTTTCCTTTTGGAGCATTCTAATACCAAACATTGACAAGGAAATGGATTTTTTATCCAATCATCAGGACACCCTGTCAATAAGCTGCAATCATGGTCTTCAAAGTTTGTGCCATTTTTGCAATACATCTTGAGATTATGGATGATAAGCAGAAGGTGAAAACTGTTTTATTTCCAAACTCGCAAGCATTTCTTTAAATATTTGGAACATACAATCATTTCAAGGGTCGAACTTTATTTCATTCCATAATCCACATTTTCAAACAGAGAACAATACAGCGCAGAACAGGCCCTTCAGCCCTCGATGTTGCGCCGACCTGTGAACGAATCTAGGCTTGCCCGCCCGACACTATCCCATCATCATCCATGTGCTTATCCAAGGATTGTTTAAATCTCCCTAATGTGATTGAGTTGACTACATTGGCAGGTAGGGCATTCCATGCCCTTTCCACTCTGAGTAAAGAACCTGCCTCTGACATCTGTCTTAAATCTAACACCCCTTAGTTTGTAGTTATGCCCCCTTGTACAAGCTGACATCATCATCCTAGGAAAAAGACTTTCACTGTCTACCCTATCTAATCCTAATATCATCTTGTATGTTTCTATCAAATCCCCTCTTAGCCTTCTTCTTTACAATGAGAGAAGACCCAAGTCTGCAGAGAGTCTGTGAGGAGGGATAGGCACTTGAGAGGGCAAAGGTGCAGTCAGTGTGATGGGTTCAAGTGTGACTATTTTAATGTAAGAAGTGTCAGGAATACGGGTGATGAACTCTGACCATGGATCAGTAACTGGTGTTATGGTGATTATGGAAAACCCTATGGCGTTCTACATTTAAATGAGGAATAAGAGGACGGCCAGAGTGAGGATAGGACCAACGAGGGACAGTGGAGGGAACTTGCATCCGGAGTTGGATGAAGTAGGGTGGTCCTTAATGAAAACTTCCCTTCAGTATTCACTACTATAAACACCTCAACACTTCTGAGGACAGCGTGAAACCGACTGATAAGCTCGAACAGGTTAATGTTAGGAAGGAGGATGTGATGACAATTTTGGAAACCAGAAGAATAGGTCAATCCCCTCAGCCTGATGTGATATCCCCTTGGTAACTACAGGAAGCAAGGGAAGAGATTGGTGTGCCTTTGCCGATGATCTTTGCATCCTCCATGTCCACTGACTAATGCCAGATGATTAGAGGATGGCAAATGTTCAGAAAAGGGAATAAGGATAATCCTGGGAATGACAGGCCAATCAGTCTTAAGGCAGTGATTGGCAAAGTATTGGAGTGAATTCTGAGAGACAGGATTTATGATAACTTGGGAAAGCCACAGTTTGATTAGAGATAGTCAGCATAGCTGTGTGAGGGACAGGTCATGCCTCACGAATCTTATTGCATTATTTGAGGATGTCTTCTGACCTCAGCTTCTCACTCTCAAAATAAATATTAATTACCTTCATTTTCTGGGGATATTTTACTCTGAGGCCATTTATTAAACCTGCCTCATTACCCATTATCAGATTCAAGATAGGAGACACCAGGGAGCAGACTGTTTTGTTGCTCTCGATAGTAGAGACCATGAGGTACTATCAAAGGAACCATGGGGAGTTTCTGCAGGGCACCTTGTAGATTGTACAGAAGGATTTTGGGTTTCAAGTCCGTACCTCATTGAAAATGCCTGGATAGCCTGGTAAATAAGGTGTATGGTATGCTGACCTTTATTGGTCAGGGAATTGAGTAACAGAGTCAGTCTGTCAAGTTGCAGCTTTATAAGACTTTGGTGAGGGCCCACTTCAATTCTGGGTTGCCACATTACTGGAAGGAGATGGAGGCTTTGGAGAGGGTGCAGAAGAGGGTTACCAGGATGCTGCGTGGATTCAAGGGTATGGGCTAGAAGGAGAGGGGAGAAAATCTCAGGTTGTTTTCTATGGACTGGCAGAAGCTGAGGGGAGACTTGATCGAAGTCGATAAAATTGAGGTGCACAGAGATTTTGACTGTCAGCCCTATTTTCCCCAGAGTTGAATTGTCTAAAACTGGAGGATATGCATTTAAAGGGGGAACGTTCAAAGGAGATGTGAGGGGCAAGTTGTTTTACACAAAGTCGTCGAAGTCTGGAACACACTGCCGGGGTGGTGCTGGAGGAAGCAGAGGAAGGAGATGGCCCATGGACAGGCAGAAGGGATTAGCTTAATTTGATGTCATGTTCAGCACAACATCGTGGGCTGAACGGCTCGTTCCTGTGCTGTCCTGTTCGATGTTGCTGCTGTTGTGCATTGGTTATGGAGGAGTGAATGAATATGCTGGTGACTGGAGAACTGATCGAGTGAGCTCTTTTGTCTTGGATGGTATTGACCTTTTTACTGTTGTTGAAGTAAAAACCATCCCAGCCTGTCGTGTGTAATTAATCATACTCCTTTCATGTGCCTGCTATATGGGCAGGCTTTCATCGTCAGGAAGTGAGAATGGAAGAAATCTCACCTTACTGGAGGGTTCCCATTTCCCTGCTCTTGTTATCCCCACTATGACTGAGTTGAGTTTCTATTTAATAGGATGTTACTGAAGGATTGCATTTCCAAGGGGAGGCGGTTTGAGGGAGACCAGCTGGTACGTGCTGAATTCAAATATTAATTGTTATTTCTCAGCCCAAGCCTGTTTCTCATTGCACTCCAGCATGGTCAACCTTAATTATTTTTAAATTCCTTCACGGGATGTGAAGGATGTGAGTGTCTCTGCCTACGCTGGCCTTCATTGTCCATTCGTAACTGAATTACAATCCCACCATTGTTGTTGGTCTGGAGTCAGATGGAGTAAGGCCTACTGTTTTCTTCACTAAAACACATCGATGAACCCGGTGGAGTTTCTTGATGATCATTTCATGATCCAGATTTTCATTGAATTCAAATTCAGTCTATTTTTCTTTTCATACTGATCTGTTTTCCTTTATCTTTCCCATTTCCTGCTCTCAGATGCTGTCCTTTTGTAAGTTGTTTTTTCTGACCTAATCGTCCTTGCTATCCTTGAAAATACTTGCCCTTCGACAGTTTCTTGCATTGCACTATATCGAAAACTATGGGACCAAACTGGATATATGCAAATCAGTTGGGATACCGTTGAATTTTATTATGTTTTAAGGGCGTGTCTGATAATGTAGTTCATAAGAAGATCCAACACTTTGTTACAAGAAGAGTTGTAACAGCCTGGATAGAAACTTGATAATATGTTGTGTTTGTCTATTTCTGTTCTCAGATCTGAGCTCGCCAATTGTTCAGTTTCCATCAAAGTGTGATGTTTACCAACTGTTCCAGTTGACAAACTTCTACCAAGACCGACTTGAGTGAGCAATTGGAGAGAGGCTAGAAGGCCTCAGACTTGTGTTAACAGGTACTAACCAGTTCACCGGACAAGAATATCATGTAAGTGAGAAGACAGTGCTCAAATTACATGGGCTGTGGGCAAACACACCCCTAAATCACCCAAAACAATTCAATCACTGGAACGACCAACCAAATCAAAGTTATCCCTATCAATGGAATGGAACAAAATGGTCATAGGAAGTTCCTCCAACCACAGGCTGGTTTTCTCCTGTTTCCTGCTGAAGCTCACTAGTGAGCCAAGCAATCCTGGCGGTTAGATTGAGTTGGCCATTTTGGCCCATCAAGCCTGCTCCACCATGCAGTATGATCATAGTTGATCCTTTTACCTGGGGAGGGGGGTGGGTCTGTCAGTGCAGAGTTTGGACTCTCTCTCCGTGCCTGCGGGAGTTTCCTCCCACAATCACATTCCTCCAAATGTTCCATTATATCTTGTTCAGAACACTTGGTGCTTTGTCAGGTAGTTCTGCTGGCTTTTTACTCTCTCTGAGGTATAATCCCCCTCCACATGTTCACAACACAAGCTGCTCTCTGTTTTCCCCATGGATTTTGGATCATTCTGGTTCACCTCGAAATGCCTAAAGCCAAGAGGGGGCTGACAGCCTGAGAGCTTTCTGTGCGGATTCTGCTGTAATTTTCAGAGGGGGATGAGGAGCTGCTGTTGGTCATGGGGAGGTGCCTGTGAGACACCTGAGACCCCCGTCCCCACCCCAATCCAGTTCCTGCAGACAGCTGCTGCTCCCCCCCTCCAGGTCACACTGGATCCTCCTTACCCTGACCTTCCGGAGAGACTATGCAGCTGCCAAGGATTGGCCAACAGCTGGACGGGATGGGTTTTGCTTTCAATTTCCCTTTGATCTCTGGGTCACGTGTAAGTTCTACAGTTTAACCTTGTAACCCATCCAGAAGACGTCAGCTCGCTGATCCCTTTTTGTCACTGCAACCAGATGCCCCATACCTGCTCACCACCTCAGCAATCTCTACCTGAACTTACCTACATTGACTTATTGATCTTCTCCACCCTTGACAGAACAGGGACTGTTCCTGTACTCAAGCAGTCTGGAGGAGCATTAATGAATCAGGGAGCAACCTGAATCTAATTGATGATCGATCAGCTCCTTGTTCGTAGCCAATGGCTCTCCAGAGCTGTTGTTTGACAGTGTAGCTGCAGCCTTTAAAATTTTTTGCAGCATTACCTGAACCGGGACATCCTGTGCCTACATTGAATGAACGACTCTCCCCCTGCCTGCCGACCGTTAATTGACCAGCTCTGACAATATTACATTCAAGACTTTTCCTACCCTGCTCATGTGGCCACACCTCCTGATTCAAATCCTGTTCCCAGTATTTCACAGCTTTCAGTCAGATTTTGGCCTTTCTGTTCAATACCACCACAAATTCCATTCCCCGTCCTACCCTATTGTGCTTCCAAGTAACTCTGGGTAAGAACGTTAGGATACAGAGGTTCTGCTTTGCACACTTATTATATTGTTACCTAATCATTCTTGCACTTCCATTTTGTTCTTTCATTCCCTTCCGGTTCCTGGCCCTGCTCTTTGTCACTAAATCCTTTCAATTGCTGCATTTTTCATTTCTGATGAAAGCAGATTGTAATCAAACCTCACTCTGCTAACCCTGCCTTTTTTTGAAACCTTCTCACTCACCCAAAACCCCAAGCCACCAGCCCCACAGCCCTAGCACCGCTGCACTCCAGCCTCCCATAAGCAGTCCATCACTTCTATGACCCTTTAACTCCTGAACAAACTGCCCCCTGACCATATAATTCCCCGAGATACACATTCTTTCACAGCAGCTGTCAGGGTTTGGCTGTACATCTGGGGGTTTAAATCACAGACACTGTACACTCCTTCAAAGAAGGACATAGCTTGACTTTCCCCAATACACCGGAATTAAAGAAAAATGTGTTCATTTCAGCGACACTCTATATTTTTGACGGGACTGCAATCAGAATTTCCAGCGAAAAATGTGGAGCTCAGTACAGTCAGTTCTTCTATAACACGATGGTTGTGTTCCTGTGTAATTCCGTGGTATAGAAAAATTGCCCTTTGAAGCCGCTTAAAGTGTTGGCGTTGTAATTGTGTGCTAACTAACACACGTTTAAAAGTTTGTGCTGCAGAAACACTGTCTCCGATTCGTCAATCATATTACCGTGAATTTGTGTTGACGTTAAAGCAGAGAATTATAACAGAACGACCTGAACTAACATTTTAAAACATAAAATGATTGGAGTAACAATCGCAGGCCGAATATCCGGGCCAGTGAGTTTAATGCCGACCCTCTCCCATTGTTATTGGTGTCATTTCCAACTGAACGGTGAGCTTCTTAACTGCTGAAAGGGCACCTAACATCTGGAACATGTCAGATAAAGAGTTGCCCGTGTAAATTCTCCTGCATACTCTAAAAGTAACAAATATTGTTGATTCAGTCTGAGCTACACTGCAGTAAATGGGCAGATAGGGCCTGCATCTGAATGACTGTAGGTATAATGTATGGCTTCTGGTCTTAACAGAACAAGGTTCTCAGCAGGTAAGTAGAGGGAGGACAGTTTGATATTCTGGATCAGGTTTCTTATCTCATATCTCTGTTGTATTGATGCTATTTCTCATGATCTGATGGCCCTACGATACATTACGTTATTTCCTGCTTTATTTAACATCCTGATCCGATGTGGTTTGCCCATTGTCTCCTCAGGCTTGTATAAGAAATGGCAAAGACTCACTGTATTGATCAGACTTCAGTCATTCCAGAATGGTACGAGATAATCGCAGTTAATCAAGGAGATGGCCGAACAGCAACAACTCCGCACAGTGTCAGTTAGTAAAGCATGCAGCATTGAGTTCATTAATTGGGGTAAAGAATACCACAGGAAGGGAGTGAGGCTGAGCTAGCAAGCGGCTGTCAGAAGGTCCTCTCGTTTCCTTCATTCAGAGTGTGGCCTTCAATGGCTGGGCTGTCACTTATTCCTCCCGAGAAGGTGGGAGGGAGGGAGCGACCTCACTTCCTTAACCACTACAATTTACTGCAATATTGCGTGCATTTGTTCCTGGGATCAGCCCCATCAATTATGGGGATGGATTGGAGAGATTGAGACTTTTCAGATTGGGGATCTGTTGGAACTTTGAAAAACCATGAGAACTCTGGGAGAAACTCTTCCCCAAATAGAAAGATCGAGAATGAGACGACACAACTGGAATTACCTGCAAAAGTAACCGATATGTGATCAGAGACGTTCACACAGCGCATGGTGTGTGTGGAGGGCCCTGCTGGAGTTGTAGTGGAGGCAGGTACAACTGAAGCATTTAACAGGGAATTGAATCAATATTTGAATCTCACTGAGGGGTGGAGAGTCAATAGACAGAACAGAGTGTCACAGTTACTCACTTTCTGAATCTCAACCTTCCACTTTGTTCGAGAGGACTTGGTCTCTGACATCAAGAGAGCTCGGCCTGCTGTCCCTTGTCCTGGGAATCTTTGTTGGGGACAGCGAGCGTTACTCACTGTCAACCTCCATAAAACAGGACATAATTTGCAGATGGCACAAATTGACAACCAGTAAACAGGGAAGAGAGGAGGAGCAGAATTTAGGAGGACTCAGGCAGAAGCTGTTTCCAGTCGGTCTGAGGATGGAAGTGGTCCACAGGATTCCTGATATTGTCTCAGTGAAACAGTCAGAGCCAGTCTTCCTTACTGTTAGTGGCCAATTAATATGAAGCACAGAATTCCAGTGTTATCAACACGAGAGAGGTGAGAGATTTTTGTTTGTCATAAAGAGCAAAACAGTCACCCAGTGAGCGTGAGGGAAGAGACATGTCCTGTATTTAATCTGAACCACACTCTGACATGGCAAACCCTCAAACTAGGGATGGAGATCTATAAAACATATTCCACGTGAAGCTTTGTTAAGAATCAGTCACAGATTTTTAATCTGCAATCTGACTGGTTTGATCCTGCAGGCAGAAGCTTTAGCGAGAAGATTTACCAGGATGCTACCTGGGCTGGATGGCATGCTTTATGAAGTAAGATTGAGGGGATTAGGGCTTTTCTCAATGGACTGAAGAATGATGAGAGGTGACTTGATAGAGGTGTATAAGACGATGTAAGCCATAGAGTGGATAGCCAGAGACTTCTTCCCAGTACAGAAACGTCTGTCACAAGGGGGCATAATGTTAAGGTGATTGGAGGAAGGTTTCGGGAAAATGAGAGGGAGGTTCTTTCCATGGACCCACCACACTCTGTGTAATGTACTGCCAGCGGTGGGAGTGCAGTCAGATACATTAGGGAGGTTTAAGCGACTCTTGGATAGGCACATGGAAGGTAGGGTACACACCTAGTTTGATCTTGGAGTAGATTAACAGGTCAGCACAACATCAAGGGCTGAAGGGCCTGTACTGTACTGTATCAATTGTCCTCCTCATCATTGACTCCACAATCCATTAAATTTCTGATACCATAAGTCCTCCTAAATAATTATGTTCAACAACTTCTCAGCATGTTCAACTGAATAATTCAGTTTCTGTTCTATACCTCCTACAAACGTGCACCACGTGATGTAATGGTACCAGCTTCCACCACCACCACTGGAGAGAAATTGGGAAGAGGGCGGTGAGATAGAGAGTCTGACATGACCACATTGAATGGGAGAGCAGGCTGGAAGGGCTGAATGGCCTCTTCCTGGTCCTGGTTTCTGTGTTTCTGTCAGTTTAATGTCCTCCTGAAAATCTCACCCTGAAAAGTATCAGTGAATACACTGGGGAAGCACATCAGTAGCTGTTTTCGTTCAGACATTCCTTCATCTTCAAAATGTGATTGTT
>NW_025211237.1:13367-16236 GCF_004010195.1 Chiloscyllium plagiosum
ATCACTGCCTTAATTCTACTCTTCATCTCGGGGTCAACCTGCTTCCCTTCCTTACTCTGACCCCTCAGTCCCTTACGGACTTGACTTGACTTAAATAAAATGCGTGCGATTGTCAGAACATTGAGGAACACAATGAAACAAAATGGCCCCAATTGGGTTAGAGCCACAGCAAATGAGCGGAATCCAATGCAGCGAGAGTAAACGAAGTAGCTTAGCTTATTCCGGCAGTGAAATGGTATGTTCCCGATTATCTTTGTGGGCTCAAATCTAAAATACCAAGGAACGTTTTTTAAACAAAGCAGAATACCAGTTATTGACAGAATTGCAGATGCGTTTTTCCCAGTGCAATATTTAGTTTTCAGTTTGTGGCAACAAAAGCTGACAAACCGATCGAAGGTGAATGCGACGGTGAACCAAACAGAACAGTCTATGGACGCACGGAGCAGGACATGGATAACTCTGCACACAGGAGTGATGTCCAGGAAACATAATGGGTATTAATAATAAAAACGAAATTGCTTCAGTATGACCTCACTGATAATGACCAGAAGATGTGCTGCTGCCATGGCCACCAAATAGAGTGTTGTGCAGGGAGCAAGGCCACACTTTCCCTGGGATAGGATCATGATAGCCACACAATTCACTGTCAGAAGGATAAAGGAAAAATGACTTAATATTGATGAGCACTCTTTTCTGTATAAGTTTACAAGCAATCTGCATTGTTGCTACAACAGCAATAAACATCATCCAGTCATCACAAAAAATGTAACTCTTTTCAGTGAGTCCTTGCATTAATTTATGAGGAGGAAAACAAATCATCAGACTGCTGAAATATCAAAACAGGGCAGATTTAAATCAATTGTCATGAAAGTGAAAAGGTGTATTGAGGAAGGGGGGGGGATTTTTTTTTATGATCGGTTTGAGGTAGTTGCGGTTCAACAACAAAGGGATGATAATCCTAGGCAGTGATAATCCATGCTGTTAAAATGTGATTTCCAATTGGAGGTAAATGCTTCATGTGCAAGCACAATGAAAGATGAGGGAGTTGAGATTATTGTAAATCTGGTCAAGTGCGAACCCCAACCATCTGTAAATATGATGGGGAATGACAGGCAGATCCTGTTAGTTGAATCAACATTGTGGATGCACGGAGATAGAGGTAACAGTAACAAGATACCATTGCCAACCCCAGCAAAGCTGCACTAATTCTCTTCAGTTATCTACACACAGCATCCAAGAAGGTAACTGTAGTAAATTGACACTGGATTCTTTACTTTCAATGTGGATACCTGCAAGCTTTTGAAAATTAATAACATGCTGTTCATCATTCAGTTCAAAATGAACAGGACGTTTACAAAGGCAAAATGTCAAGTTAAACGGGGTGTTGTTCAGAAGCTCAGGCGCATTCCACGGGGCACCGTTAGTAAAATAAACTGTCCAGGCATACACTGGAAATTCAGTGTTCCAGAAAATTTCTTGTGGACAGGTATCTAAATTGAAAGTAACTACGAAAAGTTGTGAACACAAATAAATCATACACAAGCCAACCTTCCACCCATTGACTGAGTATACACTTCTAGTTGCCACAGAAAGCCAGCCAACACCACTAAAGAACCTCCCACCCCGGTTAAACTTTCCTTCAACCTCTTCCGTCAGTCCAGAGATACACAGAGAACAAGATGTTCAAGACTAGCTTAACCCCCATAGCTATTTGAATTCTGAATGGACCTCTCAAATTTTCAACCTCATGTTGATCTTGCTTCTTGTGCACCTTCCTTGCAGCTGTACCTCTGTATCCCTCACTCTGTTCAATCACCCGATGGCCTTTGTGTCTTTCCATGGAATATTCGCTGCACTGCAAGCAAAACAAGTTTTCTTTTCCCCCACAATACAGAGGTAAACGTGACAATATAATAATAAATTATATCAAATCAACTCATGGTTCAGAAAAAAAACGGTAAACAACAGAGATGATGGAAGAGTAGCCATGCCTATCAGCAGAGCCTGTGGAATACCTTGTGAGGCAAGACACATTGCATGGTGTCTATAGCTGAACAGTGCGAAATGCCTGAGGATGGCTTGATCAATGTTGGGGGGGGGGGTCGGGTTTGCTACAATTTCAAAGGGACTGGCATGGAATGCTGCATCACTGGGAAAGTTGCTGAAATGACAGAGATGCTGCAATAGCAAAAGGATACCCCGAAAAGTAACAGAGTTTTGGATAATTGCAGTCAGGATCATTGTTGGAGTCAATGGCTCTGGGGGAAGTATTGGTTGAAAAGACAATGGTCCAGCTGAGAGTTGGAGACGGCTTGGAGACATAGAGACTTACAGCACAGAAAATAAAAATGCACTTTGCCCGATAGAATCCATGAAACAATTGCCTCACAATTCTCATCCAGTTTTCCAGCATTAGGTCCATAACCCTGACATTACAGGTGCTTATTTAAAGAGTTCTATGCTATCGGGGATCTGCTTCTACTACCCTTACAGGAAGTAAGTTCCACATTGTCCCAACACATCCGGTGGAAAACTCAAACCAGACCACAAAGGGGAAAACATATTTCCTTCTGTGCTGTCTATGACTCTTATAACAATATACTTTTGAATGATGCCCCCCGCCCCCACCCATCAATCTCCCCTACTCCAAGGAAAACAATCCCAGTCCATGCAATCTCCCTTCATGCCCAAAACCTTACTACCTTGGAGTCTTCCTGGAAAGACTCCACCTTCTTTCAGACAATCAAAGTACTCTAACATTCTAGCTGTAGCCTAGCCAATATTTTATACAGTGCCAACATATTGTCCCTGCTCCTAAACTCTATGTCTCGCATTTAAAAGCCAAAAGATCCCAATACCTTCTCAACCA
>NW_025211237.1:18844-20202 GCF_004010195.1 Chiloscyllium plagiosum
TCACATTGTCTCAGTGATGTCAGTCATGACCATTTATTGTATGAATCTCTGACATTAGTGATCCCTCTACCGTAGCTCTACCATGGGCTGTCATTACCCATGTCTCAAATAATTCCTATCATCCTAGATTACTTGTAGAAATGTAGTTGACCTGTCATTGTACCATGTCCGTCCCATCTCTATGTTGGAGAAATTCAGGTCCCCTCATTGTCACCCTCCTGCCGTGGCATGGATTTGCTTTTCCCAGTTGCTGATCCAATACCGTTCTGGTACAATCTAGTTCCAAACCAGGCTCAGACGGATCATTTTAGCTCCTCACAAAGTATTACTTGCTTTTTTTTTGGAATTATCTTATTCTGCCATTTGCACTTTTGCCAATAACCTGAGTGTCCGTTTGCCTTCCTCCTGTCTGGGAGGGGGTTAGTTTAACTCCATTTTATTGGGCCAGCTGACCCACAATTTTGGGAACATCTATTCAATAAAATCACTTCCAAATGAAACAGAAATGCCCAGCTTCTCCAAGCTATCAAAATAGCTAATATCCATATTCCTGTCACAATTCTTTTAAAGCTGTGCAACGTTCACACATCCCTTGGAAAGTTTGATGCTTAGGTCTATATGCGACACAATAAGTGCAGCCTATCCCCAAGTACTTCAGGACCCAATTCATAAGCAGTTGCTGACATCAGTATTGGCTCAGAAATGTTTGGCAGGTCAGGTCATATTGGGACCACAGATGGAACCTCCATGTCCCAAACCAGAAGCCGAGAAACCGAAGAGAAGTGGAGAGCGTTGAACCTCATTCATTGGGTCAGGTGTCATGGGGTATCTTACACCCGAGAGGGATCGGGGGGACTCGAGCCGTTTTGAGGGAGAGTACAGAAGTTAGGACAGCTCAGCTCAAAGCATGGCGCTTAATGCAGCCTCTATTAAAATATTGAAGATGACAGAGGGGCAGATGAGCTGAGACAGGGTGGGAGCTGGGCGATATTGATGATGTGGAAGGACAGTGTGTGCATCTGATCACATTCTGTCAGTCTGAGTAATAGCAGTCATTCCCGGCACTGGATTCACTGAGGGGTGAAGGGTGAGTGAACAGAGCGGACTATCCCTGTTATTCTGTTCCTGACTCTCCAGCCCCCACTCTGTTAGTGACCTTTGTTAGTCTCTCTGGATTGTGCATTCTCCAATATTGCCCGGTCTAAGGAATGTCATTCCTGAATAGCTCCTGTCCGAGATAATAATGATCAATGTGTCTGTGTCTCCTCCTCTGTTCGGTACATGTCATTGTTCAGGATTGTGGGCACATTTATTCACAGACATTGAGGATGTTATGAAACAAACCAACACCCCCCCCC
>NW_025211237.1:20538-22229 GCF_004010195.1 Chiloscyllium plagiosum
CCATGGGTGTGCCGTTGGTTTGTTTGTAGACTATGTTGTTGAAAGTGAAGTGGGTGGTGAGGCACAGGTCCACTAGCTTCATGACATCACCACAAACCCCAGGAACCCCATCCAGGACAAACCTATAAATAGAAAGCAGGAGACAACAGCTTCGCTTCACTTGGAGGTCGCCACTGATGATGTTACCTAGCCAGGTAATGAAACGTCTGGATATCAAACCTACAGCTCAGCGAGCAAACCTACACCCTGGTTAAATAGATATATGTAACCAGGACTTTTAGTGTCTCCTCAGTCAAGGGCACTGACTCTGTGCTGTCTGTTTACATATATATAACCAGGGGATTTAGAGTCTGCTCATTCTGGGGCACTGACTCTGTGCTGTGTATTTAAATATGCATAACCAGGAGATTTAGACTCGACTCAGTTATGGCCCCTGACTCTGTTCTGTCTATTTAATATATATAACGAGCTGGTTAATTAAATATAACCAGGAGATTTAGAGTCTCCTCATTTTGTGGCACTGATTCTGTGCTGACTGACTAAATAAATATACACAACCAGAAGATTTAGAGTCTGCTCATTTGTAGAGCACTGACTCTTGGCTGGCTGGTTAAATAAAAACATATAACCAGGAAATTTAGAGTCTCCTTAGTTTCGGGCACTGACTAAGGCTGGTGGGTTAAATAAATATATATAACCTAGAGATTTAGAGCCACCTCAATTTAGGGCTCAGACTATGTGCTGAATTTATAAATACGTATAAATTACCAGGAGATTTGAAGTCTCCTCAGTTACGGGCACTGACCCTGTGCTGACTGGTTTAAAAAGAGATATAACTAGGAGATTTAGAATCTCCTCAGTTTCGGGCACTGACTTTCTACTGGCTAGTTAAATAAATATGTAAAACCACGAGATTCAGATTCTCCTCAGTCCAGAGCACTGACACTGTGCTGGCTGGTTAAATAATTAGACATAACCAGGAGATTTAGAGTCTCCTCAGTTTAGGGCATTGACTGTGTGTTGGCTGGTTTAATATATATAACCAGGAGATTTATTGTCTTCACAGTTTCCAGCACTGACGTTCTGCTGGTGAGTTAAATAAATATATGTAACCCGGGCACTCAGAGTCTGCTCATTTTAGGGCACTAGCTCTGTGTTGGCTGGTTATATGTAACCAGGAGATTTAGACTCTCATCATTATAGGGCAATGACTCTGTGATGTCTGGTTAAATATATATAGCCAGAATATTTATAGACTCCTCAGATTAGGATACTGACTCTGTGCCGGCTGGTTAAATACATTTATATATCTAGTAGATTTACAGTTTCCTCAGTTCAGGGCTCAGACTATGTGCTGTATAGATAAATACACACACACACATATATATATATATAAAAACAGGAGATTTAGAGTCTCCTCAGTTCAGGGCATTGACTCTCAGCTGCTGTTTAAATATATACAACCTGGAGATTCAGAGTCTCCTTAGTTTAGTGCACTGACTATATGCTGTCTGGTTAAATATATATATATATATATATATATGACAAGGAGATTCAGAGTCTCCTCAGTTTAGGGCACTGACTCTGTACTGCCTGGTTAAATAAATGACAGCCAGACTACTAAGACTCCTCGGAATCCTAGTAGCACACAATCCCAACAATACTCTCAAACAAAAACTAACAAACTTAAA
>NW_025211238.1:0-3136 GCF_004010195.1 Chiloscyllium plagiosum
AGTCTTCGCCTCCTTGGGCTGAATCTAACAAAACAAACTGTCTCAGTGACATTTTCATTGAGTGTGACAGGGGGGTTGTCTGCACGAGGCCGAGCTAGTTTCCTGGTGCTATCTTACCAAACTCACCTCATTAACTAACCACCCACCCAATGGTGTCCCTCTCATTCAATGCCAGCCCGATTCTCCAACCTATCATGACTGAAGGCACTCACCATCGCCGGTTTGCCCCTAGATATTCTGTGATCCCTGGCACTGGTGCCATCTCTAAAAGGCCAATGGGTACACGATTGCGCTTTGTCAGTTCAGATCTGCCCTGCACAGTTTACTCCGAGCATGGTAGCTAAGGGGAAATTACACCACGGTTTGTCGACAGGGGAACGAAGGTCCTGGTGAATGGGATAGTACAGAGGGGTACCATTCTCTTCCCAGAGGGATAACACCACCAGATGCACCGAGCATGGTCTGAGCTCCTCACCCAGCTCAATGCAGAACCTGCAGTCTGAGGAAATGTCCAGCAAACAGGACAAGCATCAGTAACCTTCCCTGCTCTGTCAGGGTAAGGGTCACCGTATTCTCTCTGCTCCCTCACACTCACTGTATATCTGATATAGCACCGGCCCCTGAACCAGGTTCATGCTCCACCACTCTCACTACTGCATACATTACCTTCCCTCTCTTTCTCTCTTGCCTTTCTAATGCCTCCCACACAGTTATAAAATATTCTGGAGAATGCCAATTTAGGAATGTTCCAACTTATTCCCACTTACAGAAATATGGTTGTGCCCCAGTGTGTAACACGTGAAAGGATGGAGTAGAGATGTACGTTTTTCAAATCACACATAATTAAAATCTATCATGAGGCCATTCAGTACATAAAATATACTGCAACATTCAATACGTTCTGGAGTGATCTCATGGCTTTCTCAGCTCCATGTTACAGGAACTTTCAGTCATTCAACCCCAAGTTCTTGTTATCGAGCAGACGATTCTCAGGCACTTTTTACCCCGGGTTTCTTCTGGCATGCCTTCAGAAGGCATTTCCCATGGGGATGGACTCTCCTAAAAATATATTTCATCTGCTTTATAAATTCATGCAACAGTCAGCATGCTTTCCACAGACCAATCAAAAACATGTACTTATTTTATGGTTATCGATATCCAATCACAATTAGTCATCCTGGTTATTTCACTTGTCTCACCTTTGTGCATTCAGCCAAAGATAGCTTCAAAAAACTTGACTCATTATAAAATACAACTTCTAGCAGAGAACATTTTTATCCCCAGCCGCTATCATGACGATTATCTCAAATATACCTTTTATCTTGTCATGAAAATTTCTCTTGCCCTTTGTCTGTGATTGATTCTGTGTGAAACAGTTACACAGTCTCCCACTCATTTGGCTGGTTGGTTGGTTTCTGATGCAGAGGGATGACACCAGCACAGGTTCAATTCCCCACACTGACAGAGACTACCATGAAGGGGACGGTGTCTCAACCTCACCCCATCACCCGAGGTGCGGTGACCCTCAGGATATACCACCATGAGTGGTCTCTCTGATTAGACTCTATTCAATCAAAGTTAGCATTTTAATTTTTTAACAAATTATTTTTATTGAAAAAGAGATTTTTATTATTGTATTAAACAAATAACAAAAAAACTCAAATAACTGAACAAAATTACACCCAATCGCATGTACATATAAAACAAGTTAAAGTGTCTAAACAGACAGAAGAAAAAAATAAACAATAAACAATAAATAAATAATACGGTTCCGCATAACAAAACGATAGTTCTCGTTCTTCGAGAGGATTGCACATTCATATGTTCATAATTGTTCATAATAGATTCATTAGACAATATCGCCATGGCTATATAAAAGCCCTTTTTAGAGTGGCAGATAAGCCTGTATCGTGGTAATCCAAAAAGGGCTGCCATATCTTATATAAATCTCTGTTTTTTGTTGCACCATACTGGTGAGAAAGTCCAAAGAGATATTCTCCATGATGAGCTTCCAAGGACCCAACAGACACCGGGGGGTTTTCAGACATCCAACATGACAGAATATTTTTCCTAGAACAGGAAATATGGGGGAGATAATAAACGAGTATGTTGCATCAGTATTTACTGTGGATGATATAAAATGTAGGGAAATAGATGGTGACACCTTGCAAAATGTCCATATTACAGAGGAGGAAGTGCTGGATATCCTGAAACGGGTCCCCAGGATCTGATCATGTGTACCTTAGAACTCTGTGGGAAGCTCGAGAAGAGATTGCTGGGCCTCTTGCAGAGATACTCGTAATGTGGATAGTCAGTAGTGAGATGACGGAAGACTGGAGGTTGGATAACGTGGTGCCATTGTTTAAGAAGGGTGGTAAGGACACAGCAGGGAACTATAGACCAGTGAGTCTGACGTTGGTGGTGTGCAAGTTGTTGGAGGGAATCCTGCGGGACAGGATGTGCATGTATTTGGAAAGGCAAGGACTGATTAGAGATTGTCAACATGGCTTTGTGCGTGAGAAGTCATGTCTCACAAAATGGATTGACTTTTTTGAGTCGTAACAAAGAGGACTGATGAGGGCAAAGGTGTAGATGTGATCTATATGGACGTCAGTAAGGCTTTTGATAAGGTTCCCCATGGGAGACTTATTAGCGAGGTTAGATCTCATGGAATACAGGGAGAACTGACCATTTGGATACAGAACTGGCTCAAAGGTAAAAGACAGAGTGTATTGGTGGAAGGTTGTTTTTCAGACTGGAGGCCTGTGACCAGTGCAGTGCCACAAGGATCGGTGCTGGATTCACTACTTTTTGTTATTGACATAAATGATTTAGATGCGAGCATAAGAGGTACAGTTAGTAAGTTTGCAGATGACACCAAAATTGGAGGTGTAGTGGACAGCGAGGAGGGTCACCTCAGATTACAACGGGATCTTGACCAAATGGCCAATGGGCTGAGAAGTGGCAGATGGATGTTAATTCACATAAATGCGAGGTGCTGCATTTTGGGAAAGCAAATCTTAGCAGGACTTCTACATTTAATGGTAAGGTGCTGAACAAAGAGACCTTGTAGTGTAGGTTCATAGCTCTTTGAAAGTGGAGTCGCAGGTAGCTAGGATAGTGAAGAAGGCGTTGG
>NW_025211238.1:3583-5467 GCF_004010195.1 Chiloscyllium plagiosum
GAAAGCAGTGAGTATATAAATCAGGAAGGCGGCTAAACCTGAGACTCTAAAATTGTAGTGTCTCCCACCCGCCCTCCTCCTCTAACCCCCTTATTAAGTACTCTGTTTTTTTTTAAGGTAAGGATTTCCTATTTCTTTATCAGTGTCTGGTTAAAAAAATACTTTTTTGTTTATCTATTTATTGGTTTTAAGAAAAAGACTAGCAGAGAGGTGGGCGGCACCGTGGCACAGTGGTTAGCACTGCTGCCTCAAAGCGCCAGAGACCCGGGTTCAATTCCCGCCTCAGGTGACTGACTGTGTGGAGTTTGCACGTTCTCCCCGTGTCTGCGTGGGTTTCCTCTGGGTTCTCCGGTTTCCTCCCACATCACAAAAATGTGCAGGGTCAGGTGAATTGGCAACACTAAATTGCCCGTAGTGCTAGGTAAGGGGTAAATGTAGGGGTATGGGTGGGTTTCGCTTCGGCGGGTCGTTGTGGACTTGTTGGGCCGAAGGGCCTGTTTCCACACTGTAAGCTAATCTAACCTAGAAAGTATTCTAACTCAAACCTGTACAAAGTAGTAAAGTAATTAACTAAGCAGAAATGGCTGGGCAGGTGATGTGATGTAGCTGTATGATGTGGGAGCTGGCTGATCCCATTGTGAATGGCAGTGACCACATCTGCAGCAAGTGTTGGTTGCTGGAAGAACTCTGTATAAGTGTCGATGATCTGGAATCTGAGCTTCAAACACTGCAGCACATTCGGGAGGGGGAGAGTTAGCTGGACACTTTGTTTCAGGAGGCAGACACACCTGGGAGATTAAGTAATTCACATTCAGTTCGTGATCAGGGACATCATAATGTGACTGTAAGTGAGGCGGGTAGGGGGAACCTGAGTTCAGGAGTGCAGGAGCCTCAGCCCTTGACCTTGTCCAACAGGTATGAGATTGTTGCTCCCTGTACGGATGAGGAAAAGGAATCTGGAGAGGATGAGCCAGCTGACCACGGCACCATGGTGCAGAAGGCCATTCAAGATGGGGAGCAAAAAGACAAGTAGTTGTTATAAGGGATTCTATAATTAGGAGGACAGATATTATCCTTTGCAAGCCGGATCAGGAGTCTCGCATGTGTATTGCCTACCCTGTGCCAGCGTTTGGGACATCTCCGAACGGCTTGAAAGGATTTTGGAGGGGGAGGGGGAGGATCCAGTTGTTGTGGTCCACATTTTGACTAACAACATAGGCAAAGCTAGGGTGGAGGACCTGTTTGGGAATTATCGAGCACTAGGAAGGAAATTGAAGTACAGGTCCTCAAGGGTCATAATCTCCGGATTACTGTCCGAGCCACGTGCCAATTGGCATAGGAATAAGAAAATTAAGGAAGTAAACACGTGGCTAAGTGATTGGTGTGGGAAAGAGAGATTCCATTTCATGGGGCATTGGCATCAGTTTTAGAACCGGGGGGATCTGTATGTTGGGACGGTCTCCACCTGAACCGAGCAGGTACCAATGTTCGAGCGAAGAGGACAAATAGGGTGGTCAGTAGGACTTTAAACTTCTGAGCTGGGGAGAAAGGAAAGTGAAAGCGACAGGGAGTATGGAGTTAATTGGAAAGATAAGTGGCAGGATAGCCTATGTGCAGGCGGATTTAAACTTGAGACCGAATGAGAATGCAGCAAAAAGGAAGGATAACTTAGGACATCTTATGACTTCCAATATCTCTAATGATAAGAAAGTTAGCATTAAGGCACTTTACATGAATGTTCGTAGCATTCGTAACAAAGCAGACGAACTAATGGCACAGATCATCGTGAATGATTATGTGGTAGGCATCTCAGAGACGTGGTTTCAGGGGGATCAGGACTGGCAGTTAAACATCCAAAGGGTTTCAACTTATCGAAAAGACAGG
>NW_025211238.1:8261-15566 GCF_004010195.1 Chiloscyllium plagiosum
CATGGCTTGGAAAGGGTGGATGCTAGGAAATTGTTTCCGTTAGGCGAGGAGACTAGGACCTGTGGACACAGCCTTAGAATTAGAGGGGGTAAATGCGGAGACATTTCTTCAGCCAGAGAGTAGTGGGTCTGTGGAATTCATTGCCACAGAGTGCAGTGGAGGCTGGGACGCTAAATATCTTCAAGGCAGAAATTGATAAATTCTTGATGTCACAAGGAATTAAGGGCTACGGGGAGAATGCGGGTACGTGGAGTTGAAATGCCCATCAGCCATGATTGAATGGCGGAGTGGACTCGATGGGCCGAATGGCCTTACTTCCGCTCCTATTTCTTATGGTCTTATTAATATCTGTTTTTTGGTGCACCATGCTGGTGAGAAAGTCCAAAGGGATATTTTCCATGCGAAGCTTACAAAGACACAACAGCCCCGAAGAGTTTTCAGACATCCAACACAACAGAATATTTTTCCTTGCAAAGAAAGTAAGGATTTTTTTTTTCCCATGTGCATCTGCGTAAGATACTCTGGGCAGGTGCAGGAAAAGAGAAACCGGGTCCATCTCCAATTTTTATCCCCAATACACACTCTACCACACCGAATGCAGAGCTCCAATACATACGAAGCCTGCAGCAGGACCACATGCAATGAGTAAGAATGCCTGTACTCATTCTGCATTTAGGACATGCTGAAGATAAACCCAAATTGAATTTTGAGAGAAAACCTGGTGTCAGATATACCCTATGAAGAATTTTCAACTGCATGAAATGGGTCCTATTACAGATCAAAACTCTTCGAGCATTTTCACAAATATCCTCCCATGTTTCCGAAGAGATCTAAACCCCCAACTCTGTCGCACAGACGTCACGAAGGTGCACAGTCTTGTCTGAGCGGACACTACCCAACTATTTATAAAGGGTGTTGACAGAGAGTGTATTCTTAGCAGAAAGAACCCACTTCTCTGTATCGGATCTATAAGTGTCTATTAAAAGTTTTTTTTAAATCAAATCTCTAATCTGGAAAAAAAGAGAAGTCTCTAGAGGGAGTCCATACGTACGAGTTATTTGACTAAATTATATCATTGTTTCTCCCTCAAGTAACACGTGGTGGCTCAGTAGTTTGCATTGCTGACTCACAGCACCATAGTCTCGCGTTCGGTTCCAGCCTTGGGTGACAGGCTGTGTGGAGTTAATATATTCTCAACTGTGTCTGCGTAAGTTTCCTTCCCACAGTCACAAAGATGTGCAGGTTAGATGAATTGTCCATTGCTAAATCGCTCATATTGTTCCAGGATCTGTACGTTGGGGCATTAGTCAGGGTAAATATAGGATGCTAGGGGAAATGGGTCTAGGAGGGTTTCTCTTCCGACGGTCGAAGTGGACTTGCTAGGCGCAAGGGCTTGCATCCACACTGTAGGGATTCTACTAATTCTAAATCACCCAAGCAAGGTACCCCCCCCTCACTGCCGACATATTAAAACTGGAACCCATCATCCTCGGTTGACAACCCGGTAGACCAATTATAGGAGTAAGATACATGGTTTTGGCTGTATTGACCTCGATCTGAGGCATTGTCCTTCAAGTTTTAACAGTATTGTTCATCATCAGTTTATAACAATACTGCATAAACGTTGTCATTTTATCTAAGAACAACAGACTAATAAGGGTTCACTTTGTCTGAGAGGGCTCAATTGATGCCGAGACCTCAGCGGCCCAGGCACTCACATACGATGAAAAAAAAAAATAATTGATTGTTTTTAATCGGGGAGATCTATTCCCCACAATCTGTGGTGCAGTTGCAATTTTGTTAGCTTGATAAAGAATCGTTTATGGTGCCAATTAAAAGAGCTAAACCAGCTTTTTTTTTTCTAAAAAAACCTCTTAGATTACTTACATCGTGGAAACAGGCCCTTCGGCCAAACAAGTCCACTCCAACCCGCACCCCTAGATTTATCATTTCACCTAACACGACAGCCAATTTAGCATGGCCCATTCACTGTACATTTTTGGAGGAAACCGGAGCACCTGGAGAATGTGCAAACTCTACGCAGTCAGTCGCCTGAGGTGGGAACAGAACCGTGGTCACTGGCGCTGTGAGGCAGCAGTACTAACCACCGTGCCACCGTGCCGCCCACACGCCTGACCTGTCTGGGAAACATCAAAGAAAGCATTCACTTGGGTGTAGGAAATGAGGAAGGACATTCATTTTAATAACAGCTATCCGACCTAGCCAGCATATTGGAAATGCCTCCCATCTTTGAAGGTCTTGTTTAATTTTGTCAAACAAATGGACACAGCTCACGTTAAATAAATGATCAAAGACAGATGCAATGAATATAGTGAAATAGGGAAACCATCTCAGTGACCATTTAAAAGGAAACCAGGATTTGCCCTCAGTATTAGTATTTCCCTAAGAACTCCCATAGGCATGACCTCCAACTTTACAAAATTAATCTTATCTCCCGAAAAAGCAACAAGTGAATTAATGCATTGCATCACATGAACTACCGAAATTGCGGGATTTGACAAAAAACATAACACCCTCATCTGCATACAATGTAATCTTACCTGACTTCTATTCAACTTCTGGGGCAGATATATTGGCATCCCTACGGATGGCCTCCACCAGTGTGTAAATCACCAACATAAACACCAATGGCGAAAGGTGTCAACCTTGTCAACTGCCTGGAGAAATGTTAATATGACTGGTGGCAACACCATTAGTGAGAACCGCAGCCAGAGGATCACGGTAAAGGATCCCACCCACTTGATAAAACCTTTGCATAGACCAAACCGTTCTAATGTACAGAAGAGAACCGTCCACCCAACCCAATCAAATGCCTTCTCTCATCTAAAGAGATCAATAATCCCTGGACAGATTGATGTTGACACTGTTGGATCATATTGAGTAACCACTTGACATTGTAGGAAGATCTGCGTCCCTTTATAAAGATTGTTTCGTCCTCTTTGGCAACGGAAGGCAGCAAAGTTTCTAACCTTAATGTACGGGTTTCAGACGGGATTTTGAAACCAAAATTTAAAAGTGACATTGAGTGTAAGAAGCACAATCCTCCAGGGTGTTTTATTCTTAAGCATCAGGGAGATATGGGCCTCTCTTAAGGATGGAGGGAGGGGGTTTTGACTCTATGAATGACGGAACACGTTAAACATCAGTCCTGACAATAGGTTTATAAATTATGTATAAAATTCACTAGGAAATCCATCAGGAACGTGCGCCTTTACATTCTGAAGCTGCTTCACACCCTCCTGCGCTGACAATTGTGCATTAAGACACAACACCTATTCAGGGGTTACTCCTGGAAGACCCAGGTTCTTAAAAAATGACTCCATATTAATCCATCTCTCCTCACAATGTTCTCTCTGAAATAATTCGGACAAAAATCTCGGACAGGAGGCATTAATCTTTTTGGAATTGAAGGTAAGAATCCCAGTACCTTCCGTAATTGAGGTAATGGCTTGAGGGGGCGCTCGTTTGCATGGCAAGTTAGGCTAAATACTTGCCTGGCTTATCAAGACGTTCAAACAGCCTTTGTTTTGCAAAAGTGAGTTCCTTCTTGGTTGTCTGTGTGAGTGTGGAATTCACTGTAGACCGAAGCGTGGTGATCCTCTGCAGCTTAATCACTGGGAGTCTATCACAATATGCCCTCTCAGCCGTGTTTCAAACAAACATTGCTGCTCCCCCTTCTCCGCTTCCTGAGGAATAATGATTCCCTTGGCATCAGCGTTAGCAGTTTCCTATAGAATGGATGGGTTACTGGTTGAATCTGAATTAATGGCGAAGAAAAATCTGAAATCATTACAGAAATATTCAATGAACTAACTAGCCTTAAGAAAAAGGGGATCCGTTCGCCAGCATCTCGAAACTATTATACTGCTTCATGGTCAGAAATGGTAATTTTCCCAATTGTGCAGGATGCCACCGAGTCTACGATTGTTGCAGGGGTGTGGAAGAGATCAACCTTCGTGTGCCATTTCTGCGGGTTAAAGAAGAAAATAAAATCCCTACTTGTGAGGTAGATCTTCCTCCAGACATCCACCAGCTCTAGTTCTGAACAAGTGTCAAGTAATTGCTTACATTAAAACGAGGGTCCTTTGGACATTCTGTCCACTGTGGGGTCCATAAGACAGTTGGAAACTTCTACACTAATGCGCCACGAGGCAAGATAACTTAATTTGGAAAATGCATCTGCCACGGTATTAAGAGGGTGCACCGGGAAGCAATCGCCATTCAAAATACTGTATTCTTTCCCACAGTTCAAGGGTTTGGGGATTATGATCCTCCTGTGAATGTCTAATATAATCTAATAATTTAACTGGAAGATTCTTCCTATCCATTATGGGTTCTCCCCTACTCCTACTATTAATAAAACGAGAGATAAACCCGATCAAATCCGCCCTGCTGTAATGTTAAATGCTCCTTGTCATCTAGGTGCATCTTCTGCAATAGGACAACATCCACCCTCTCCCTTCGAAGACTAGAAATTACATTTTTCTTCTTGACTGGACGATGGCTCCGCTTATTGTTCCAGGTACACCATTTAAGCACATCATTATCCATCACACACTGTAGCAACATTTGAGCTCGAGAGAGGAAGAACTCGAATTACACATCACTGATCATGAATGAAAAAAGACTCACAGAGCTTAGAAAAAACACAAACGAAGACTACTGCATCTATCAAGCGCTCAAAACTTTCCAAAACTAAACACATAAAAAAATCAAAAAACGAAACAAAATCCAAAGTGCCAATGACATTTCATAGGAATTAATCCCACGCCCGCCCAGTGGGGACGGTTACTTATCCCAAAACTTTATCTTCTGCCCGCTACCAAAATGACATCCAGGGCAATTAACAACAAAAATCGGGGTTCAACTGCCCTTTAGTCGGTATTTAGTCATCACAACTACGTTTGTAACCCGGTTCTGCTTGAGCCGCACCCCAGACACAAGCCAGGAAAGAGAAAAAGAGTAGTAATATTAATGAAGAAGTTAAAAGTGAGTACTCTACCCGCCCCGACTATAATTTAACACTGGTTAATACCAGAAAAGTCCAAGAAAATTTCTTTAAGAGAGAAACATGATTATCTAAACATCCATCTTACTTTAAAATGTCCATAAAGTTTTCTTTTCTCTGGAGAGTCAGAAGAGTGTATGGATCCATTGAAAGCAATACGGAGCACCACTAGGTACCGTAACGAATATTGAATCCAGAGTTCCCTTAATCTTCTCTTGATCTCATCAAAAGATTTTCTTTCCTGAATCACCGCCGCTGAAAATTCCTGAAAGAACATAATACTGGAGCCCTCGTGAATTAACGCAATCGGATCTTTCCCCTGGGTTCTGGGAGATTCCATCAGTTTTTGTTTGTCCCCATAGCTATGTAACCGCACAAGGACAGGGTGAAGGCGTTGGTCTAAGTCTGACCTCTGCACCATAACCCGATGAACTGTCTCAGTCTTCACCCGTCCCTTTACAGTTTTGAAGTAAAGGAATCACAGCAGCCAGTTCTCAGTAAACTCACAGGCAGACTACCTTCTGTCCGGTCCAGCAAACCGACAATGTGAACATTATTTATCCTACCCCTGTTCTCGAGATCGTCGTCATGTTCAGTTCAGGTATGGACCTGTTTTTCAAAGGCAAGGATCCTCTCTTTAAAGGAACTGATCGCGGTCTCTGCCACCGCAGTTCGGCGCTTGACATCGTCTGTTCTGTTTCCAAGGCTGTCAAGTTGCTGCTCATGTTTTTGGAGCACGGCTGAGAGCGGCTCTCGCCACTGCTGAACCCTTCTTCAATCATGACTTCAATCATTTCACATAACTTAGTGAACTCAGTGACCAAGGCCTGGTGAGGAACTGGGTCCATGGAACGAGCAGAGTGGGTTGCAGCTACAGCCTCAGGCATGCTCGATTTTTCTGACGGGTTCACCGTGTGTTGGGACTGACTCGATCCCTTCCCATTTCCACTGGATAAAATGGGATTAGTAAAGATTCTATCGCTCTTTTATTGTTGAATTTTACGTAAATGGCTGGGATGTGATGGGTTAGAGAACCACTTTGCCCGTGCTGTGATGCAGAGCCCAGCAAAGCAGACCTTCTGGATCGCCGCCATCTTGGATTCCCCCTTAATGTTTTATCGACATTATCATTTCATTTAGCATTATATTCCTGGATGATCTGGACCCGTGTAATTTGATACCACTGTCTACATTTTTCCCTTCGCTGCAAATTGCTGCCCATTCCTCCATAATCCTTGGCTCTGTTGTCATTCATGACCCTTCTGTTGGTGCCTCAAAAATATTAAATACTTCTGCCTCCAACAGTCTGTGGGGAAGAGTGTTCAAAAAGACTCTCAGCACTTTGAGAAAACAAATATAAACTTTATGATCTGAGTATGAGATGAGTTTATTTTGTGACTCCTTATCTGAGAAAGGCTATAATTATATTGAAAGCAGTTCAGAGATGTTTCATTTCACATAATCCCGGGGTGAAGGGCTTATATTATGAAGGTTTTAACAGTTTATTTTTGGAATGAGAATGAAACATACAAGACCTTGAGGAGAGTGGATTAGGTATATACCCGCTGGGTATAGTCCAAATTTGTATAGTCCAAATGTGTTGTCATTGTCAGAGAACCTCTACAGCGTGGAGGCAGGATTCCATCCATTAAGTCCGCACTGATCCACCAAACAGCATCCTACCTGGACGTGCCCCCTTACCTTATCCATGTAACCCTGCATTTCCCATAACTAACCCACCTAAGCTACGCATCCCTGGGCACTATAGACAAAACCACTTGAAACTGCACATCTTTGGGCTGTGGCAGGAAACTGGAGCACTGAGAGGAAACCCACACAGGCACGGGGACAATGTTCAAACTCCACATAGAAGGTCGCCCGAGGTTGGAATTGAACCCAGCTCCTTGGTGATGTGAGGCAGCAGTGCTACCCACAGATCCAACATACTCCTCCGTTAGTTCTGTTAGTAACTTGTGGCTGACGAAAGAAATCTGCTTGACTTGTTCTTATTTCTGAACCGAACCCAGTCTGAGACCTTTATCATTGGCTATGTGATCAACCTGGTTACACTAAAAATTTGTTGCGAGCAGTGGAGGAGTGTGACTAGAAAAGTAAAAAGTGACACCCTTCATCCTCAGTCGCAAATGGAGTGAGAAGAAATTCACAAAGTGGGAATTCATTCAAGTGGAAATCCTCTTTCCCAGAAGTTTGGAATGGCTGAGACTTTATATTATATCGAGGCTGGCTTTGTCTGATTTTCCATAGACAGGTGAATC
>NW_025211238.1:16873-18358 GCF_004010195.1 Chiloscyllium plagiosum
CGGAAAGGTGTGGGGAGGGAAATATATCCCTGGTGGTGGTGTCTGTTTGGAGGTGGCGGAAATGTCGGCGGATGGTTTGGTTTATGCGAAGGTTGGTAGGGTGGAAGGTGGGCACCAGGGGCGTTCTGTCCTTGTTGCGGTTGGAGGGGTTGGGTCTGAGGGCGGAGGTGCGGGGTGTGGACGAGATGCGTTGGAGGGCATCTTTAACCACGTGGGAAGGGAAATTGCGGTCTCTAAAGAAGGAGGCCATCTGGTGTGTTCTATGGTGGAACCGCTCCTCCTGGGAGCAGATACGGCAGAGGCGGAGGAATTGGGAATACGGGATGGCATTTTTGCAAGAGGTAGAGTGGGAAGAGGTGTAATCCAGGTAGCTGTGGGAATCGGTGGGTTTCCTGGGAACAGATACGGCGGAGGCGGAAGAATTGGGAATACGGGATGGCATTTTTGCAAGAGATAGGGTGGGAAGAGGTGTAATCCAGGTAGCTGTGGGAGTCGGTGGGTTTGTAGAAAATGTCAGTGTCAAGACGGTCGTCACTGATGGAGATGGAGAGGTCCAGGAAGGGGAGGGAGGTGTCAGAGATGGTCCGGTAAATTTAAGGTCAGGGTGGAATGTGTTGGTGAAGTTGATGAATTGCTCAAACTCCTCGCGGGAGCACGAGGTGGCGCCAATGCTGTCATCAATGTAGCGAGGAAGAGGTGGGGAGTGGCGCCGGTGTAATTACGGAAGATCAACTGCTCTACGTAGCCAACAAACAGGCATAGCTGGGGCCCATACGTGTGCCCACGGCTCCCCTTTTGGTCTGGAGGAAGTGGGAGAATTCAAAGGAGAAATTGTTCAGGGTGAGGACCAGTTCGCCAAACGAATGAGAGTGTCGGTGGAAGGGTACTGTTGGGAACGTCTGAAGAGGAAAAAACGGAGGGCTTGGAGGCCCTGGTCATGGCGGATGGAGGTGTCGAGGGATTGGATATCCATGGTGAAGATGAGGGGTTGGGGGCCGGGGAAACGGTAGTCTTGGAGGAGGTGGAGGGCGTGGGTGGTGTCTCGAACGTCTGTGGGGAGTTCCTCTGCTTATCCGAATGTAGCATTACACAACACAACTTCCAGGAAAATAATCATTTACTTTCCAAAAGCATAACATGTGAAATTAATAAATAGGAACAACAGTAGGCTATTCGGCCCCTCAAGCTTGTCCTGTCATTTAATATAAACATGGCTGATCTACTCCAGGGCTCAACACCACTTTCTTGTCGACTCCTTGAGGAGAGTGAATTAGGGATAGACTCGCTGGGTGTTTGTATAGTCCAAATGTGTTGTCCCTCCACACCTTTTCGGGTCAGGGAATTCCAGACATTCACTACCTTCTGAGAGAAGACATCACTTTGCATCTCAGACTGAAATCGATCTTCCATATTCGGTGTCTATGTCCTCAAGTTCGAGACTCCACCCAGGAATGGTAACAACTTCTCAACATCTACAGTGTCAAC
>NW_025211238.1:18681-22235 GCF_004010195.1 Chiloscyllium plagiosum
CAAGCTGGCCAAGTTTTCCAAATTAAGCTCGTCCTACCTGCTTTCATTTGGCCCATATGCCTCGAAATGTTTCCCATTCATATGTTTGTCCAAATGAGTATTAAATGTTTACCTATACTGGCATCTACCACACTTCCTGTGACAGCTCATTCCATACCCAACTACCCTCTGTGTAAAAAAGTTGCCCTTCGTTCCTTTTAAATCTTTCCTCTTTCACCTTAAACCTATGCCTTCTATGGCTGAACTCCCCCACGCCGTTGGAAAGATCTTGGCTATTCACCCTATCCATATCTCTCATGATTTTAGAAACTTTTACAATGTCACCACCCAACCGCCTACACTCCATCTGATACTAATTTCAAGAACAAGCATTTAAAGATAAGTACTGCAAATTTGAAACAATATTAAACATAACAGGGAAACAATACTCAGCCCAAACTTCATATGGTAATTTGATTTTCTCCATATTACAATACTAAGGCAGCATGAAATGCTTACTAGGGCCAATAAGAAGTCAAACACCTGATATCCTTTGTCTAAAGGGGGCGATGATCTCGACAGTGAAAACATATTTATGGCCAGGTCTATATAATGCCATATAGTCAACATTCTTCCCCCTTGGCTCCCTATGACCTTGTGTGGTTGTGTCTTCTTTATCTTGCACTCAATAGAGAGAACCCCTTTTCCCCATTCACAACTTAAATTAAACACATTTTACATCATCCACTCGTTCACCAGTGCTAAAAGCCAGTTTATCTTGGCCACACCCTCTTCGCCCTGTCACCCATTCCCTACCTCTGACAAGGGATTAAAAATCCGAGTTTCCGATCCTTTTCAGTTCTGAAGAAGTGTCACACGGGGCTTGAAATGTTAACGCTGTTTCTCTGTCTCTGCAGATGCTGACAGACCTGGTGAGTTTCTCCAGAAACGAATAGGCAGAGAACAATTTTTTACTAAAACGAATACTATGCATACTGGAAATAAAAATACAAAAAATTCTGGAGAAACTGGGAGCTTTGTAAAGGGTCACTGGACCTGAAACGTTAACTCTGCATTCACTCCAGAAGATGTTGCAACATTTTCAGTAATTTCTTGAGCAATTTCTGATTTTGGACAATTTCCAAAGAAGGATGCTCAAACATCCTGTCCAACATGGAGCGCCGTACACTGGGAACTGAACAATAACGCATGGTGCACAAGTTCCTTGACTCTGAAACTGCATAAGACTGACATCACTGACACTACAGAGCTTTTAATCATGGTCAGAGAAAAAAACAGAGTGAAACATGTTCACTTCAAATACAGAAGTTGACATTGTGGCAAAGGAACGATCTAGATTATTACCTTAATGGATTGAGTTAAAGTAACAAATTGGAGTTGTGACACCAGGGAGGTGCCCTCACCAGAGTGAAAATATGAATATGGAAATGTCATCGCATCAGAAACCAGCTTAGGTCGCTGAACACAGGGCTGATGCCAAGGTCGGAATCACGTGCACCTAAACCTGTTGACAACCCATTAAAGCTACCACACGTGACTGGTTGTATTCCAAACAGCAGAATTAAATTCTGATGGAGAGGGGGAAATGATCCCAAGACTAACAGATCGGATCTAAGCTCTGTCGTCCTGCTAAATCCAAGCATAAATGTCGATGCTGAAAATGTGTTGCTGGAACAGCGCAGCAGGTCAGCCAGCATCCAGGGAACAGAAGAATCGAGGTTTCGGGCATAAGCCCTTCTTCAGGAATGTCTATGGACTATTAAACAATTTACTGGAGGAGAGGACTCCACAAATGTCCTCATCCTAAATATCGGAACAATTCTGTACATCAGTGACAAAGTAGTCAAGGGTGTGGTGTCTGCACTATCCTCAGCCAGAAGTGTTGAGTGGATGATCCAACTCACACTCATTATGATGCTCACAGAATCACAGACGCCAGTCTTCTAGCAATTCGATTTGCTGTACGTGACATGAAATAACAGCTGAAAACAGTAGATACGACAAAGGCAATGGGCCCTGATACCATTCCTGCAGTAGGGCTGAAGACTTGTACTGCACAACAAGCCGTGTCTCTAGGAAAGCTGTTTCATTCCACATCCAGCTCTGATATCTCCCTGCCAATGTGGAAAATTATTCAGCTTTGTCCAGTCCCCGAAGAGGAGAATAATTACAATCTGACCAATTACCACCTCGAAGTCCCATCATGATAGTCAAATTGATTGGGAATTCATTTTGACAGAACTGTCAAGTAGCACCTAAATAATCAGGTCAGTGTGATTTCTTATAGTTCCCTATGTGGAGATGATGTTGTTGTGGAAATATTATTGGATTAGTAATCCAGACCAGCACAATGCTCTGGCAGCTGATCGAAGTTAAAAACTATTAATAAAATATCGTGTCCGAAAATCTGGTGTCAGTAATAGTGATCTTGTGTCCAATGTTGATTGTAAACATCGATCTCCTTCCCCAATGTACTTTCAGGAAGTGAATCTCCCGTGCTTCCCTGGTATGGCCTAAAAGTGACTCCAGACGCACAGACATGTGATCAACTCTTCCATGGTCTCTGAATCGGCCAAGCAAGACATTTAATTGTATCAAACAGCTCTGAGGTCTAAAAGGATAAAACCGGACAGAACACCTGGCACCAGCCTCGGTTTTAAAAAATGGAGTGGGAAACACAGTCCTGTTGACCCTGCAGAGGCTTCCTGTCTAACATCTGAGAGCTTGTGACAACATTTACAGAGCTTTCCCACAGACTGCACACAAACATCGGGAAAGGAGGAGGTCATTCAATACTTTGAGCTTTCCTCATGCTAGTTCATGGCCGAACATCTCCTCAATGCAGTTTTCCCCATACAATGTTCATATCCCATAATATGTTTAAACATTGTGAAATATAAAACGAGAACTGATGTAGTGCTTTTGGCCCATCAAGTTTGCTTCTCTATTCAATATACACGCGGTTCTTTGATAACGCTTGTGTATTAAATACGATTCGACTGCTTTCTATGAAGTGAACTATCATCCCTGCTTCCAATCTGCCTCACACTGTCAGAGTTTGATATATGTCCTCGGACTGGTGAGGCCAGAAACAGGGCGATAATGGACTTGAACGTGTGGCTGGGGAACTGGCGCAGGAAGCAAGGATTTAAATTCTTGCGTCACTGGGGTATGTTTTGTGGTAAGCAGAAATTATGCAAGAGAGACGGTTTGCGTCTCAATAGGTTGGGCGAACCAGCATTCTGGCAGGTAGGTTTGCTATTGTGGGGATAATTGAGACGTGGCTTCAAGTGGACAGGGCCTGGGAAATGAATATTCAAGGCTACACGTGCTATCATTAAGGACAGACTGACGGGCAGAGGGGATGGGGTGGCCATGTTGGTAAGGAATGATATTCATTCCCTTGCGGGGGGACCGAGAATCAGGCGATGTAGAATCAGTATGGACAGAGCCTAGAAATTCTAAGGATAAAAAGATCCTCATGGGATCTGCAGGCCCCCAAACAGTAGTCTGGATGTCGTATGTAAGTTAAATCAGGAGCTGAAATTGGCCCG
>NW_025211239.1:0-3650 GCF_004010195.1 Chiloscyllium plagiosum
ATAATGAATCTGAACAACTTATCTTCATCTTTGGTAGTACAGAACTTAAATCTTGCTGAAAGGAGACTTTAAGTTGAAGCTTTTCCTTTTGCAGTTATCAGAATGAGGATGTAAGAAATAGACCTGAAGAAACGGAATTATATGGAGTGAGAAGAGGTGTGTTGGCTGTGCATTCTAACAACTGGTGGGCCCTATCAAGTAATATCTTCTGTTGACCATTCACAGCTGGCAGCTCAAGTAGCTCATGCTTGTAAACCTTAAATGTATAAATACCATTTAGATGTGATCGTGTTATCATAAATCATTTATTTAATAATCTGGATTGTGCTAACAGTTACACCGGAAAACCATTTTAGATAATCATCTAGGAGAAAGTGAGGACTGCAGATGCTGGAGATCAGAGCTGAAAATGTGTTGCTGGAAAGGTGCAGCAGGTCAGGCAGCATCCAAGGAGTAGGAGAATCGACGTTTCAGGCATAAGCCCTTCTTCAGGAATGAGGAAAGTGTGTCCAGCAAGCTAAGAAACATCAATTCTCCTGCTCCTTCGATGCTGCCTGACCTGCTGCGCTTTTCCAGCAACACATTTTCAGCATTTTAGATAATCAGCCAGGATCACGGTGTGATACATTTGCACGAGCTTGAAGCTTGCATATGTAAGTACTCGGAACCCTTTTTTCATGTGGGCAAATGTAATTAGTGCATACACTGCACCTTTGGAAAAAAAGAATGTGCATGGAGACAGCCAATAGCAACAGTCTCTGACTAATCAGAATCCATCTGCCTGATTGGAGAAGAAAAATTGACAGTTAACTGTCCTTGTTGCATTTCCATGCCAATAATGACCCAACCAACTCTTCAGTGGTATCTTTTTATTTCAGATTTGTTTCTGCATTATTGTTCTGAGTGTAAAATGAAAAGCTTCAAACTCTCGTCTCCATTTAGCAATAAGTTGAAGAGTGTGAAGCTGGAAAAACACAGCTGATCAGGCAATATCTTAATCCGCTTTCTTGGACATTTCCAGAACTTGATCATTTCCAGGGTCTTGGTGTTTTGAGTAGATATTGGCAAAATAATACTGTACTTATAATCATACCCAAAGCACTGATCTTTTTTTTCTTGGATTAATTCAAGTATTATTGGTGCTTAAATTTTGTTTTCTGTAATAGCTAGATCCACTAAAGCTGTAGATGTTATCATACATCTCTGGAGTAGTTGGAACTTGAACCCATGCCTCCTTGCTCAGAGATATGGACACTACCAGTCTAGAACAAGATCCCACTAAATGAAACCGAACATTCCACACTAAAGAAAATACCAAAAGCATCTGAACAAGAAGATTCTAGCATAGTTAAGCCAGGGGTTGAAAGATAATTGGGATAGGTGGGAATGTGGATTTGAGCTTTCAATCAGATTAGCCACAGTTACATTAAATGGTGTGGAGCAGGCTCAAGGGGTTGATTGGCCAACCCATGATTCAAATAAGGGTAGCATAGAAGCCAGTTTCAGAGGGAGACACACCAGCATTAACCTCTCAACCAGCCACTATAGTTTCTTCCTATTGATAACTATAGGAATGTTGTAAATCCCCTATTAATATTTGTGATATGCATGCAATTAATCCACATGTGGTGTGCTACATTATTATACAACTTTCAAATCTAATGTGGAACAATAAACGATTAGTATTTATTTCTGGGAGGATAATATCAGTTTATATAGAAAAATGTGCTTATGACTGAAAATAATATTTACTGATGTGAGTAACCAGCTGGTTTCTGGTAGTTTCCTGGGCAACATAGGTATTAATAGCACATTATCTGACTGAAAGACAAATTGGATTCCAGATGGTAAAAAAAGACTTCCATATTGTGGATTTTTATCTGTATTACAGAGACCACAAACTGTGAAAACATTCCAAATGTTGGTGGTGTGGTTTGGAAGTAACTTCTGGCTTCACCTTTGGCATTTAAAAATATACATTTGAACTAGGAACAGGAGTAGATCATTTAGCTATTTTAGTATGATCATGATTGATCTAATTGTAATCTCAAATCCACATTTCCAACTACCTTTTTTATTCCCTTATTTACCAAGAATCTATACAATCTCTGCAATCAAATATTCAAGACTCTGCTACCACTACATTTTCAGGAATTGAGTCTCAGAAGAATCATGCCACTATAAAAAGAAAGAAAACTCAATCCTTCTATTTTAAATGAACAACCCCTGATTTTGACAGTGTGACTTCCAGATCTGGATTTCTCCAGAATAGGAGACATCTTATCTGCATCTAATATGTAAACTCTCCTCAGAATCTTGTGTTTAAATCAAGTTGCCTCTTACTCTTCTAAACTCATGCAGCCACAAGCCTAGCCTGTCCTGGCCAGGATAAGTTAGGAATTCTATCTCCATGATAGTATTGATTAGCTCTGGCATTTCCAGGATGATTCCTCCTACTTTTCTAAACTCATGCAGCCACAAGCCTAGCCTGTCCTGGCCAGGATAAGTTAGGAATTCTATCTCCATGATAGTATTGATTAGCTCTGGCATTTCCAGGATGATTGTTCTCACTGGTATGAGGTGGTGAAGATTCTCTCAAAAATGGATCAGTAACTGTACTTTCAAGTTGAAATTGAGTTTTAAACTTTACTTGGTCTACCTTTAATTCAACAAACCAATCCAATTGATGGATTCTTGAACAATGGTGTAAACCCTAATTCAGGTATTAATGTTTGTTCACAAATCTCATTGACATCAAGCTGTATATGCAGTTTAATTCCATCAGTCCTCCCTCTCTCTGATGAGGGAATTGCCCTATCATCTGGTAAGGCTGTGGTTACTTTCCCTTTAGTTATAAAATAGTGAGAGCTTAGATGGAATGGAGCAGTGTGATAACCAAGAGTTGGAGTTTATCAAAGCATTTAAAATTTTAAAGATCTTGGATAGCACTTTCCTGGTGTAATGTGAATCATGTCCGTTTGCTAAACATCAAATTTGTTTCATTGAAAATAGAAATTTGTGTTCTATTGCCCGTTTATGCTTTATGCCATTTGATTGAGAAGTTCATTTGCTTATGCTTAGAATTCCTGCGATTACATTTCAAGTAGTCTGATTATGAAAACTAGAGATTAATGACTGATCTTTGGGAAGTCTATGCAGTTATTCGTTTAACGATAAGTTTGGTAAATATGTTCAAAGAAATAGTGGTACTGGATTTCACTATTGATATTAAGTGTTTTCTAGACAAGTTTAGGTAATTACGAATGGAATCTAAATATTGATGCAAATTGATTTAACATTGACGATGATAGTGACATCCATATCTTCACAGCTATTGAAGAGGCTCAGCAACAGCTGCAGCCATTCTGTGAACTTTCTGAGGACAAATGTCAGCAATTATTTAAATATTACTGTGAGTTCTTGTACCACGAAGACGTGATTACCCTTCTTGAAAATGTTGTAAGTATAATATTTTGGGTGACTGGCATCCTTATCTGCAGTGAAATACAGTAATCATTTTACATAGTTTGAAGTAGTGGAACATGACCCAGAAGCATATCTAAGAAATAACTAACACTAACAATTGTTTGTCCATGATGGAAGTAAATTTTGTTTTGTTTTTGTTCATGTATTGGTCTTGCAAATTAGAT
>NW_025211239.1:22016-22252 GCF_004010195.1 Chiloscyllium plagiosum
ATTCATTAAGTGTGTACAAGACAATTTTCTGATTCAGTATGTGGATGTACCTACTAGAGAAGGTGCAAAAGTTGACCTACTCTTGGGAAATAAAGCAGGGCAGGTGACTGGGGTGTCAGTGGGGGAGTACTTTGGGGCCAGTGACCATAATTCTATTAGTTTTAAAATAGTGATGGAAAAGGATAGACCAGATCTAAAAGTTGACGTTCTAAGTTGGAGGAAGGCCAATTTTGATG
>NW_025211240.1:0-342 GCF_004010195.1 Chiloscyllium plagiosum
AACTGAGTAGGTCAACATAGAGACCCATGAGTACCGCTGACACAACGGAGGGGGAGACAGTAATTGAGCACATTCCTTGATGTAGTTATTAGTGTCTGTAGAGTGAATCTATGGTCGAGAGTTTCAACAGGAAAATAATAGTGACAAGAAGTGTAGACTATATGAAATAACAGTAATACAGTCATAACTGGTTTACAGAAAAAAAATCTGGACAGCAACACTTAACAGGAACACAGACGATAGCCAGGAAAGGATAATAAAAATATTGAATAATGAGAAGAGCGTAATAGATTCGCAATGATAATGACAACCAATTAAATGCAGAAAGATACCAAACATAAT
>NW_025211240.1:1418-3457 GCF_004010195.1 Chiloscyllium plagiosum
GGTTTGGATTGAATGGATGAGGGTTGCTGAGGGATGGACCATAAATCTTTAAATCTTTTTTTAAAACTTGGAAATGAGAGTATTAACAGAACACTGCACAGGTCTATATATGTTCCACTCTGTTTATGAAAGAGACAGTTATAAAATAACAGATCGGTTGCATAAAGAAAACGTGGGTGGGCAAGTTTCTAGTTTCCTTATTGACCAGTGTGAGGCTACTCCTGGTTTTAAGTGCCCTGCTACCAAATCCTTTCATAATCTTGAGACAGAGCATTGAGACTGCTGCTCAGCAACAGGCCGAAACAATTCTGTCCCTATGGGCCTCTTACAGAAGGCTAAGAGAAGGCCATTCAGCCCACATGAGCCTGTTGCTACTAGAAAAGCCGGAAATCTAGAACATTGGCACATTTTGCCAACAAGGAGAAAGTGGGGACTGCAGATGCTGGAGATCAGGGCTGAAAAATGCGTTGCTGGAAAAGCGCAGCAGATCAGGGAGCATCCAAGGAGCAGGAGAATCGACGTTTTGTGCTTTTCCAGCAACACATTTTTCAGCACATTTTGCCAACAGAATCATTCAAAACAAAGAGATGTGTCACTGCAACTGTATGAGGTGTTACTGAGAGGGCACCTGGAGTACATTGCGTTGGTTGTGTTACTATAACTGAGAAGGGATGGACCTCCATCAGATACCGTTTAATGGCTGTTCGTAATCCATCCGTTGCTGTCTTATTTAATGTCTCGGGTCTGTTACACAAGGATAGGAGGAGGCCATTCAGCCTTTTCAGTCTATTACAGTGAGCCACGAGGAGCCCATTCAGCCTCTCGAGCCTGTTACAGAAGGGCAGGAAGTGTTTCTTTAACTTTCTGTTACGCATAAATATTAGTTTTAAATTAGTTGTGGAATAGGAAAGACCTGATGTAAACATTAAAGTTCTAATTTTGAACAAGGCCAATTTTGAAAGTGTTAGGCGAGCCGTATTCACAGGTAAAGGGATGGTTGGAAAATGAAAGGCCATCAAAACTTCCTTTTTGGAGAGTCCATAGCCAACGTGTTCCTATTAGTGAGAGGGGCAAGGCTGGTGGGTGCAGGGAGAGCTGGATGGCTAGATATATTGATGCTCTGGTCAAGGTAAGGAAGGAGGTATATGTCAGGTAAACAGAGCTGAGATCAAGTAAATTCAGAGAGGTGTATACGGGCAGCAAGTGCATAGTCAATGCGGAAATCAGGCCAGAAACATGTGGACATGAGATGGCTTTAAAAATAGGGTTAACGAGGCATTGAATAAATTCTACAAATCCTTTAATGGCAAAAGATTAACTCGGGGGAGAGCAAGGCCCCTTAAAGATCAGTCAGGCTACCTATCTGTGGAACCACAGGAGATTGGAGGGATACGAAACAAAAAATTCTCCTCAGTATTTAATGAGGAGGAGGTTACAAGAGCGAGAGAATGAATAGATATATAGTGATACATTGAAAACTGTCTATATTACAAGGAAGTGTTGGACATTTTAAACACATAAAGGTGAACAAATCCCTGGGACCTGATCAATTGTACCCCAAATGTTTGTGGGAAGCCAAGAAGGAGATTGGTCAGCATTTTGATGATGTATTTGTATCATTGATTTCCACAAGTGAGGTGTCAAAAGACTTGAGGGCTGCTACCATAGTGACATTATTTATGAAAGTAAGGAAAAAAAAAACAGGTAATTATAGGTCGCTGAGCCTGACGTCAATGGTGACTAAATTGTTGGAGCGGAGTTTGTGGGAAAGGATGTGTATGCATTTGAAAAGACAAGGACTGAAGAGGGCTTTGTTCATTGGAGATCACTTCTCACAGACTCGGTGTAATCTTTTGAGGAAGTGATGAAGATGATTGATGAAGGCAGGCCAGTGGATGTTGTCTTTATGGAACTCAGTAAGAAAACCAAAATGTTCTACATGGTAGACTGGTTAACAAGGTTAGACTGCCTGGGATCCAGGAGAGCTCGTCATTTAGATCCAAAATTTTCTTGAATATTGGAGACAGGGCGTGACAGTG
>NW_025211240.1:5905-8511 GCF_004010195.1 Chiloscyllium plagiosum
GCCAATTTTGGAACTGACAGGATGTGCAGCTCCCATCCATTTACAGCTCCATATCTCCACTGTGCCTTGACAAGGGATGCTGCGAATGTGAAAGTCACTGCGAGGAAGAGATGTAAATGGAAACAATTTAAATACCAATAGTTCTGATTAAGGTGCATATCACTCTAGTACTCTAGTATTTAAAGTTGAAATAACTGAGATAATATCCAATGAGATTTTGTAAATGATGCAAACAAGTAAGAGGGGGATGGTGATGTTATCGTGGTTGTACTATACGCCTTCAAATAGTCAATGGGAATTAGAGGAACAAATATGCATGGAGACTGGCGAGACTTGCAGGAGCAATCGGGTTGTCATAATAGGTGATTTAAATTTTCGTAACATAGACGGGGACTTCCAGCGGGGTAAGAACTTAGATGGAACGTAATTTGTTAAGTGTATTCAGGAAAGTTTCCACAAGCAATATATAGAGTATCCTACTCGGAAAGGGACAAACTCGACCTATTGTTGAGAAATAGGGATGGATAGGTGACGGAGGTAAAGTGGAGGAGCATTTTGGGAAAAGTGACCAGAGCTGCATTAATGTTAAAATAGGTATGGTAGGGACACAATTGGTCCATAGATTCAAGTTCTAAATTGGGGCAAGGAGAATTTTGTTGGAATTAGGCAGGGGATTGCAGGGCTTGATTGGAGTAGTGTGTTTCCAGGTAAAAGGATCCCGTGAAAGTGGGAGGGTTTTAAAAGTGAGATAGCTCCAGTTCCAGGTCGATATGTTCCTGTGAGGGTGAAGGGAAAGTAAGGCTGGAAGAGAGAACCCTGGATGACAAGAGATATTGAGGCTCTGACCAGAAAAAAAGGAGGCGTCGCTCAGGTACAGGTAGCTGGGACGAAGGGAATCTCTGGAGGTACACAGGGGATACAGGAGTTTGCTGAACAAGGAAATCAGCAGAGCTAAAGTGGGGTATGAGATAGCTTTGGCTGAGCAGATTATGGTGAATCAAAATTCAGTATAGTAAAGACAAAGAACAACTAGAGAGAGATAGGACGCCTTAAAATCCAAAATGGGCATGCATGTGTAAAACCTCATGAGATGGGTGAGGTCCTCAATTCCCCCTCTGTGTTTATCATGAAGAAAGACATGAAGACCTGTGATCTTTGTGAGTTTAGTTGCGATATCTTGGTACAGTCCATATCAACGTAGAGGTGCTGTTGGACATATTAGAATGCACAAAGTCAGATAAATCTCTTGGTCCTGACCAGATATATCTAAGAGCACTGCACGAGGCGAGAGAATATAGTTCAAGGGCGAGGTCCCGGAAGACTGGGCAGTAGCAATTGTTGTGCCCTTATTCAGAAGGGCTGCAAAGAAAAGCCTGGGAAATATAGACCAGTAAGCTTCACATCTGTTTCTGGAAACCGCTTGAGAAGTTTCAGAGATATAAGATATGCATGCATTTGGGAAGACAGAGTTTGACTTGGAGCAGTCAGCATAGCTTTGTGCCTGGCAGATCATGCCTGACAAATTTTGATAGGGTTTTTGAGGAATTGACCAGGAAGGTTGACGAGGGCAGGGTGGTGGACATGATCTATATGGATTTCAGTAAAGCCTTTGATAAGGTTCCACATGGTAAGCCGCTCTGGAAGGTTAGATTACATGGACTCCAATGTAAATTGGAAAATTGGCGACACAATTGGCTTGACGTTATGAAGCAAATGGCTATGATGGAGGTCTGCTTGTCGGACTGGAGGCCTGCGACGACTGGAGTGCCTCAGAGGTCGGTCCTGGGCCCATTGCTGTTTGCTATCTATATCAGTGATTTGGACCAGAGTGCACAACGCAAGGTTAGTAAGTTTTCAGATGACACTAAATTAGGAGACATCATTTACAGTGCGGAACGTTATCAGAAATTGCAGCGGTACCCTGATCAGCTGGGGAAGTGGGCTGAGAAATAGCAAATGGAGTTTAATATAAATAAGTGTCTTGCATTTAGGAAAGTCAAATCCAGGTAGGAATTTAATGACGAATGATAGTGCCTTAAGGCGTGTAGTGCAACAAAAGGACGTTGGAGATCAGGTGCACAGTTGTCTGAAATTTGAGTCACAGATATACAGGACAGTGAAGAAGGCTCTTGGCACATTGGCCTTCATCAACGCATTGAGTATAGACGTTGGGACTTTATGTTGTAGTTGTATAGGATGTCGGTAAGTCTGTATTGGAGTATTGTGTTCAGTTTTGTCATCTTGCTCTGGAAAGGATATTATTGAACAAGAAATTACGTAGAACAAATTTCCAAAGATGTTCCCTGGGCTAAAGGCTCTAGGTTATAGGCAGAGGTTGGACAGGTTAGAACTTATTTCTTTACAGCGTAGGAAACCGAGGGAGTTCTTATAGAAGTGTAGCCCTTATAAAATCATGAGAGGCGTGCATGGGGTGAATACTTCAAATTTTTTCCCAAGGTTGTGGAATCGAGGACGAGAGGACATCCATTAATGTGTGGAAAGGATAAAAAATATAAAAAGGAAACTGAGGAACAACCTTTTTACATAGAGTGTGGTACGCATATGGACTGAGCTGTCAGTGGAAGTGATTGAGGTGGGTACAATAA
>NW_025211240.1:9494-10078 GCF_004010195.1 Chiloscyllium plagiosum
CCCCTACATAGTTAGGGAATATTCTGCAGAATGTCAATTATGGAATGTTCCAGGTATTGTTCCAAATTATTCCCAGTTTCAGGAAAACAGCTGTGCCCCAGTGCGTAACACGTAACAGGATGGAGTAGAGATGTACGTTTTTCAAATCACACACAATTAAAATCCATCATGAGGCCATTCAGTACATCAAATATGCTCCAACGTTCAATTCGTTCGGGGGTGATCTGATGGTTTTCTCAGCTCCATGTTACAGGAACTTCCAGTCATTCAACCCCTAGGTTCCTGTTATCGAGCAGACGATCTCAGACACTTCATACCCCGGGTTTCTTCTCGCATGTGTTCAGAAGGCATTTCTAATGGGGATGGACTCTCCTTAAAATATATTTTATCTGATTTATAAATTCATGCAACAGTCAGCATGCTTTCCATATACCAATCAAAAACACACACTTATTTTATAGTTATCGATATCCAATCACAATTAGTCGTTCACTTGTCTCACCTTATTTTATTCAACCAAAGACAGCTTCCAAACACTTGTCTCATTATAAAATATAATTTCTAGCAGAGAACATCTTTATCTC
>NW_025211240.1:10128-10407 GCF_004010195.1 Chiloscyllium plagiosum
AATTCTCCACACTGACAGAGGTTACCATGAAGGGGATGCTCTCTCAACCTCACCCCATCACCCGTGTGGTGACCTTCAACGTAAATCACCATGAGTGGTCTCTCTAATGAGAGTTCTTTGGGACTCTGTTCTATCAATGTTAGGATTTTAATTTTTTAACATTTTTTTTTATTGAAAAAGATCTGTTATTATTATATTAAACCAATAAGAAAACAACTCAAATAACTGAACAAAATTACACCCATGTGCATGTATATACAAAATAAGTTAGTTTTTAAA
>NW_025211240.1:11534-15601 GCF_004010195.1 Chiloscyllium plagiosum
CTGGATGTCTTGAATCGGATAAAGGTGGATAAATCCCCAGGACCTGATCAGGTGTACCCTAGAACTCTGTGGGATGCTAGAGAAGTGATTGCTGGGCCTCTTGCTGAGATATTTGTAATATAGATAGTCACAGGTGAGGTGCCAGAAGACTGGAGGTTGACTAACGTTGTGCCATTGTATAAGAAGGGTGTTAAGGACAAGCTAGGGAACTATAGACCAGTGACCCTGACGTTGGTGGTGGGCAAGTTGTTGGAGGGAATCCTGAGGGACAGGAATTGCATGTATTTGGAAAGGCAAGGACTGATTAGGGATAGTCAACATGGCTTTGTGCGTGAGAAATCATGTCTCACAAACTTGGGAAAGTAACAAAGAGGATTGATGAGGGCATAGGGGTAGATGTGATCTATACGGATTTCAGTAAGGGTTTTGATGAGGTTCCCCATGGGAGACTGATTGGCATGGTTAGATCTCATGGAGAAGTAGCCATTTGGATACAGAACTGGCTCAAAGGTAGAAGACAGAGGGTGGTGGTGGAGGGTTGTTTTTCAGACTGGAGGCCTGTGACAAGTGCAGCACCACAAGGATCGGTGCTGGATTCATTACTTTTTGTCATTGTCATAAATTATTTGGATGCGAGCAAAAGAGGTACAATTAGTAAATTTGCAGATGACTCCAAAATTGGAGGTGTAGTGAAAAGCGAAGAGGGTCACCTCAGATTCACCAAATGGCCAAAGGGCTGAGAAGTGGCAGATGGAGTTTAATTCAGATAAATGCGAGGTTCTGCATTTTGGGAAAGAAAATCTTAGCAGGACTTATACACTTAATTTTAAGGTAGCAGAGAGTGTTGCTGAACGAAGAGACCTTGGAGTGCAGATTCATAGCTCCTTGAAAGTGGAATCGCAGGTAGATAGGATAGTGAAGAAGGCGTTTCCTTTATTGGTCAGAGTATTGAGTACAGGAGTTGTAAGATCATGTTTCGGCTGTGCAGGACACTGGTTAAGCCAGTGTTGAAATATTGCGGCAATTCTGGTCTCCTTCCTATCGGAAAGATGTTGTGAAACTTGAAAAGATTCAGAAAATATTTAAAGGATGTTGCCAACGTTGGAGGATTTGAGCTATAGAGAGAGGCTGAACAGACTGGGGCTGTTTTCCCTGGAGCGTCGGAGGCTGAGGGCTGACCTTATCGTGGTTTACAAAATTATGAGGGACATGGATAGGGTAAATAGGTAAAGTCTTTTCCCTGGAGTAGGGGAGTCAGAATGAGAGGGGAAAGGTTTCGGGTGAGAGGGGAAAGATATAATAGAGAACTACGGGGCAACTATTTCGTGTATGGAATGAACTGCCAGTTGATGTCAGGGAGGCTGATATAAGTGCAACATTTAAGAGGCATTTGGAAGGGTGAAAGAATAAGAAGGGGTTGGAGTGTCATGGGCCAGATGCTGGCAGGTGGGACTAGATTGGTTTGGGATATCTGGTCGGCATGGATGGGTTGGACCGAAGCGACTGTTTCCATGCTGTACATCTCCATGACTCTATGATTCTATGACTTATATTAATCTCTGTTTTTTGGTGTACCATGCTGGTGAGAAAGTCCAAAGGGATATTCTCCACGATGAGCTTACAAAGTCTCAACAGACCCGGGGGGTTTTCAGACATACAACACAACATAATATTTTTCCTAACATAGAAAGTAAGGATTTTTTTTCCCATGTGCATCTGCGTAAGATGCACTGGGCAGGCCCAGGAAAAGAGAAACCGGGTCCATCTCCAATTCGGTCCCCAAAACCCACTCTACCACACCTAACACAGTGCTCCAATGTATACGAAGCCTGCAACAGGACCACATGCAATGAGTAAGAGTGTTTGTAGTCGTTCTGCATTTTGGACATGCTGAAGATAATCCCACTTTGAATTTTGAGAGAAAATCTGGGGTCAGATCGACCCTATGAATAATTTTCAACTGCATGGAATGGGTTCTATTACAGATCAAAATCCTTTGACCATTTTCACAAATATCCTCGCATGTCTCTGAAAAGATCTAAACCCCCAACTCTCTCGCACAGACGTCACGAAGCTTCCCAGTCTTGTCTGCAGGGACACTCTCCAACAAATGGAAACGGGTACTGACAGAGATGGTATTCTTTAAAATAATCACCTGCTTCTCAGTATCAGATCTATAAGTGTTTTGTAAAATTGTGTTTTTTAATCAAATCTCTATTCTGGAAAAAAGAAACAGTAGAAGTCTCTACTAGGTTGTCCATACTTAAGAGTTATTTGATCAAACGGTATCATTGTTTCTCCTTCAAGTAACACGTGGTGGCTCGGTGTTTTGCACTGCTGACTCAGCGCACCAGGATCACAGGTTTGGTTCCAACATTGGGTGACTGGCTGCGTGGAGTTAGTATATTCTCAACTGTGTCTGCGTAGGTTTCCTCAAACATGTGCATGTTAGATGACTTGGCCATTGCTCAATCGCTCATAGTGTTCCAGGATCTGTAAGTTGGGGTATTAATCAGGGTAAATATAAGGTGGTAGGGAATGGGTGTGGGTGGGTTACTCTTCAGAGGATCGAAGTGGACTTGCTGGGCTCAAGGACCTGTTTCCACACTGTAGGGATACTACTAATTCTAAATCACCCAAACAAGGTATCCCCCTCACTGCCCACAGTTTAAACCTGGAATCCATTATGTCCGGTATACCAATTATAGGGGTAAGAAACATGGTTTTGGCTGTATTGCCTCGATCTGACACATTGTAAGATAAGAAATCGGCCCAACAGAGATATACAAAAGGCAGTGTCTATGCGTATTGACAGAAGGATTAAAGTCATTGCAAGATCTCAAAGAACTGCAAACTGCACGTGATTGCTCTTTTATTGGAGGTGTGAAAAGCTCTCCCGACTGAGTCACAGCTGAAAATCACGCAACACCATGTTATAGTACAACTGCCTTATCTGGAGGCACTAGCTTTCGAAATGTTGTTCTTCATCAGGTGACAACTTCCTGATGATGAAGCAGTTGTTCGAAAGCGAGTGATCACAAATAAAACTGTTGGACCCTAACCTGGTATTGTGTGCCTTTTAGCTTGGTGCAACTGGGTACTGCAGATACTGAAGATTAGAGTCAAAATAAGAGTAGTGTTGGAAAAACACAGCAAGTCAGGCAGAATCCGAGGAACAGGAAAATCGACGTTTTGGGCCTGATGAAGGACGTTTGCCTGAAAGGTGACTTGTAAATTTGTCCAGCCCATTCCAACACTGACACCACAGAATCACGCCTGAGTCACCTTCACGTCTCTTGTTGCTGACTGAATCAGAAAGTAGGTATTTCACCAGAGCTTACATTAGAGTGGTGCCGAAAAACGCACAGCAGGTCAGGCAGCATCCGAAGACCAGGGCAGCTCCTCGGATGCTGCTTGATCTGCTGTGCTTTTCCAGCACCACTCTAATCTACACTATGGTTTGCAGCATCACATTCCTGGTTTTTAACTCTTTCACCAGACCTGCATGTGGTCCACTTTCTTATCCCTCTCAGTTTAGACGTTCCTGCTCCTCTGTGATGTGAATGAAAATAAAATGGATACAATGTCATGCAGCAGCATGCCTGTCATTTCCTCAGCTTCAGTTCCCACACGGCTTAGATTTCAGACCACAAGTTAACATTAGCGACTGTATGAGATCGCGAGTTAAGAGGTTCATCTGAGACTGTGAATCCCCACATTCAGGTTGTTGACTGAATGAGCTGCAAACAAAGCCGGTGCTTAAAACTCTTGAACATGTGAACTGCTCCAAAGCATGATTGAGGATTTCTGATTTTGATTCACACACGTTGACAAACAACACACAGCAGCCCAATGAGGCCATAGAGAGCCTACTTTGGGAATCAGTTGGAAAAGAGTGTATACAAGTAATCCAGTATTCACTGCGGGATCTCCTTATCTGTGAACTGGGCCGCTTTTGCACGCATGGGAAAATCCGGAATTACTGTTGCAGAAAAGTCAGTGCCCAGCAACTGCGCTCTTAAAATAGAATGTCCATCGGTGCCATACACAGTGGTACATATTCAGGA
>NW_025211240.1:15620-19099 GCF_004010195.1 Chiloscyllium plagiosum
GAACATGTGTGTCCCTGTGGGGACTTGAGCCAGATACATTTGCGCATGAGGCAAGCGTGAGGACCACTAATCTGAAGTGCAACTGTACTCGCTGTCCTACCCAACTCACTGACATTTGCGGCCATTCAATGCATTAACTTCCTCTTTCAAGGAGATCATTGTCATTCAGCATTATTGAAAAATTAAAGGACATCACGTGAAATTGCTCAGGAAATGTTAGCAGGGATGTTGTCAGGTTTGCACGGTTTAGCCTGTTGGCGAGGCTGAATAGAACAAAGGACAAACAACAAATAACCTTACCTCAGTGGAAAAGGCCTTTCGGCCTTTCCAGCCTGTGCCAATCCAGATCCTCTATCTAAACCTGCTGCCTATTTTCTACCGGTCTGTATCCCTTTGCTCCCTGTTTATTCATGTACCTGCCCAGATGAATATTAAATGATGTTATTGTTCCCACCCTTACCAGCTCCGCCGGCAACGCGGTTCAGGCACCCACCACCCTCTTTGTGAAGAAAGTACCAAACATATCTCCCTTAATCATTCCATCCTCCACCCATCACGTTGAACGCGTGACCCTTAGTAATTGAGTTTCCCACTCTGGGCAAAAAAGCTTCTTACTATCTTCCCTGCAAACCTCTCATGATTTTGTAGACCTTTATCAGGTCCTCTCCCAACCTCCGGCTTGTTAATGAAAAAGATCTTAATCTCCTCCACCTCTCCTCATAGCTAGTGTCATCCATGCCAGGCAACATCCTGGTAAACCTCCTCTGCACCCTCTTCAAAGCTTACCCGTCCTTTTTCGCAATGTTGCAATCAGAACTGTACACAGTGTTCCAAATGTGGCTGAACCAAAGTCTTATACAACTGTAACATTAACTGCCAACTCTTGTACTCAATGCTCCGTCCAAAGAAGGAATTTATGCCGTATGTCTTCTTGACCACTCTGCTGACTTGCGTCGTCACCTTCGGTGAACAATCGACATAAACACCCAGATCTCTCTGTCCATCAAGATTCCCCAGGGCAATTCGTTTTTCACAACAATTCGCTCTTGAATCGGATCTTCTAAATGCATCACCTTGCATTTGCATGGATTGAACTCCAACTGCCATTTCTCTGCCCAACTCTCCTACGTTTGTTTGTTTTGCTGTATTCTCTGACCGTCCCAATCACTATCTGCTACTCCAGCAACCATAGTGTTATCTGTAAACTTGCTCATGAGGCATCTATACCTTGCTCGAAGTCACTTTTATATATCACAAAGAACAGTGGACCCAATACGGATCCCTATGGAACCACTGTCACATATCTCCATTTTCAGAAAGTCCCTTCCAACTACCACTTTCTGTCTCCTGTTGCCCAGCCAGTTCTCTACCGATCTAGTTCAAGCATCCTGGACTCCATGTGACTTCCCCTTCTCCATCTGCGTACTTTATCAAAAGCCTGTTTAAAGTCCATGTCCATGGCATCTGGATCCTTTCCCTAATCAACTTTGTCACCTTTGCAAAAAATTCTATTCAGTTTGTAAGACATGACCTTTCCTGCACAAAACCATGTTGCCTCTCACTGATTAGCCCATTTTCTTCCAAATGGAAATTTTCCCAATCCTCAGTATCTTCTCCAGTAACTTCCCTGTCACTGACAACAGGCTCACAGGTCTGTAATTGCTGGAGTATTCCTTCTACCCTTCTTAAACAAGGGGACACCATTAGCAATTCTCCAATGTTACAGGTCCACACCCGTGTTAAATGATGTTGGAAAGGTATTTGTTAAAACCTCGGTTATCTCCTCTCTCACTTCCCTCAGAAGCCTGAGCTGGATCCTATCCAGACCTGGAGACTAACCCACCTTTATGCCTTTTGGAATACCCAACACTTCCTCCCTCCTTATGCCAGCTTGACCTAGAGTAATAAAACATCTATCCCTAACATTAAGATCCACCATATCCCTATCCTTAGCCCTCTTAACTCATCGTTTCAGATTGGCAGTACATTCCTCATGTTCTTTCAAAAGTTCGTCTGTCTTCAGTCAGCTGGTCCTGAAGTACGCATCCCTTTTCCTCTTAGCTAGGCTGGCATTTCACCTGGCATCCATGGCTCCCTTGCCTTGCCATTTCTATCCCTCATTTTCCAGGAACATCCTCTCTCCTGAACGCTAATCAACCTTTCTTTAAAAACCACCCACATATTGAATATGGATATACGTTCTAACACTTGTTCCCAGTCTGCATTCCCCAGCTCCAGTCTAATGCTGATATAGTTGGCCACCAAATTAGTCCTCTTCCTTTAGGACCACTCTTGTCTTTCGTGAGAAGTGGACCGAATCTGTCGCATTTATTCTCAACGAAACTGCTTCCGCATTTTGATTTTTGATCTTTTCATCTGCAGAGTAGTTTCTACTTGCATTCGAGCATTCACAGAGTTCAAAAAGACATTTCAGCCCAACATGCAGTGCGGCTCATCAGGCATCCATCTCGACTAGTCCCAGCTACCAGCTTTGACACATAACCTTGTGTGTTTTGATACTCCCAGTGTAAATGTCAATGCGATTCTCCTTGTGAACTGTTTTTGTAAAAGTGTAGGTTGATTGCAATTCTCACTGAGCAACACTGATACAGAAAACACTTTTCGGAGTTAGTGACCAGGTGGTTACAGGACTGCACATATTGGTAAGAGCCGACCCCCCTGATTCTCTGCTGTCACCGTTCATTCATTTCACAACCACAGCAAATCCATCATTGTGCTCCTATAGTTGTAGTGTAATTGTGTGTTTTTTTTCCTGGTGGATTAGGAATTCTACTTTGATTTCAAAAATGTGATAATATATTGAGGAAGAAATGTCTCCTGACCTCAGGTCGAAGGGACAGACGCATTAATCACGCATTAATCAGAGAATATGAGCTCAGTTCTAAACACTCCAGCCAGCGATTGGAACACTGTGCTGTTGAATTTGAAAGTTGCACCTGGACCCCTTGCCCATTTTCAATTCCAGCTCACCGCAACGTCTCTCATTGACTGTGCAATTGGCTTGTGTTCCACCTAAAGCTGCCTCTGTATTATTTAAGATCACAAGGAGAATCTCATTGACATTTACACTGGACGTATCAAAACACACAAGGTTATGTGTCAAAGCTGGTAGCTGGGACTAGTCCAGATGGATGCCTGATGAGCCGCACTGCATGATGGGCTGAAATGTCTTTTTGCACTCTGTAAATGCTCGAATGCATGTAGAGACTGCTCTGCAGATGAAAAGATGAAAAATAAAAATGCAGAAGCAGTTTCATTGAGAGTAAATGCGACAGATTCTGTCCACTTCCCATGAAAGAGAAGGGTGGTCCGAAAGGAAGAGGACTAAATTGGTGGAAGGCCAACGATGTCAGCATGAGGCTGCAGCTGGGGAATGCAGACTGGGAACAGGTGTTTTGAACGTATATCCATATTCAATATGTGGGTGGTTTTTAAAGAAAGGTTGATTAGCGTTCAGG
>NW_025211240.1:19286-22259 GCF_004010195.1 Chiloscyllium plagiosum
GGTTAAGGAAAGTGCCTTTATTCAGACATAATGAGCATGAAGGTACGAGAGAAAGTATTGACCCACTCAGGACAAAGGAGGAACCTTATGCGTGCAGTCAGGGAAAATGGGTGGAATTCCTATTGAGTACCTGGCATCGCTGTTCACCAAGGATAGGGATATGGTGGATGTTTAGGTTAGTGATAGATGTTTTATTACTCTAGATCAAGTTTGAAAAAGGAGGGAGGAAGTGTTGGGTATTCCAAAAGGCATAAAGGTGGGTTAGTCTCCAAGTCTGGATCGGATCTCTCCCAGGTTTCTGAGGGAAGTGAGAGAGGAAATAACTGGGGTTTTAACAAATACCTTTGCAACATCATTGAACACGGGTGAGGACCTGGAGTACTGGAGAATTGCTTATGGTCTCCCCTTGTTTAATAAGGTTAGCAGGAATAATCCAGTGATTACAGCCCTGTGAGCCTGTTGTCAGTGACAGGGAAGTTACTGGAGAAGATACAGAAGATTACGATATATTTCCATTTGAAAGAAAATGGGCTAATCAGGCAACATGGTTTTTTGAAGGGAAGGTCGTATCTTACAAACAGAATGGAAATTTTTGAAAAGCTGACAAAGTTGATTGATGACGGAAAGGAGGCAGATGCCATGGACATGGACTTTTGCCAGGCTTTTGGTAAAGTACGCAGATGGAGAAGGTGCAGTCGCAAGGAGTCCAGGGTCCTGGAACTAGATCGGTAGAGAACTGGCTGGGCAACTGGAGACAGAAAGTAGTAGTTGGAATGGACTTTCTGAAAATGGAGATATGTGACAGTGGTTCCACAGGGATCCGTATTGTGACCACTGTTCTTTGTGATATATAAAAGTGACTTCGAGGAAGGTATAGATGCCTCATTAGCAAGTTTGCAGATGAAACTAAGGTTGCTGGAGTAGCAGATAATGATTGGGACTGTCAGAGAATAGAGCAGAATAAACATATGTTGGAACGTTGGGCAGAGAAATGGCAGTTGGAGTTCAATCCATGTAAATGCAAGGTAATGCATTTGGAAGATCTGATTCAATAGCGATCTGTTGAGAAAAATGACATGTCCTGGGGAAAATTGATGGACAGAGAGATCTGGGTGTTTATGTCGATTGTTCCCCGAAGGTGGCGACGCAAGTCATTAGAGTTGTCAAGAATACATACGGCATTAATTCCTTCATCGGACGGAGTATTGAGTACAAGAGTTGGCATTTCGTGTTACAATTGTTTAAGACTTTGGTTCAGCCACATTTGGAACACTGTGTACAGTTCTGATTGTCACATTGCCAGAAAGGACGGGAAAGCTTTGAAGCGGGTGCAGGGGAGGTTTACCAGGGTGTTGCCTGGCATGGAGGACACTAGCTATGAGGAGAGGTGGAGTAGATTAGGATCATTTTCATTAAAAAGCCGGAGGTTGGGGGAGGAACTGATAAAGGTCTACAAAACCATGAGAGGTTGGCAGGGAAGATAGCAAGAAGCTTTTTTTTTCCCAGAGTGGAAAACTCAATTACGAAGGGTCACGAATTCAACGTGAGGGGAGGAGGGGGCGATGTTTAAGGGAGATATGTTTGGTACTTTCTACAAAACCATGAGAGGTTGGCAGGGAAGATAGCAAGAAGCTTTTTTTTTTCCCAGAGTGGAAAACTCAATTACGAAGGGTCACGAATTCAACGTGAGGGGAGGAAGGGGCGATGTTTAAGGGAGATATGTTTGGTACTTTCTTCACACAGAGGATGGTGAGTTCCTGAAACACGTTGCCGGCGGAGCTGGTAAGGGTGGGAACAATAACATAATTTAATATTCATCTGGGCAGGTACATGAATAAACAGGGATCAAAGGGATACAGACCGTTAGAAAATAGGCAGCATGTTCAGATAGAGGATCTGGATTGGCACAGGCTGGGAATGCCAAAAGGCCTCTTCCACTGGGGTAAGTTTATTTGTTGTTTGTTCTTTGTTCTATTCAGCTCGCCAACAGGCCAAACCTAAAAACATCCCTGCTAACATTTCCTGAGCAATTTCACGTGATGTCCTTTAATTTTTCAATAATGCTGAATGACAATGATCTCCTTGAAAGAGAAAGTTAATGCTTTGAATGGCCGCAAATGTCAGTGAGTTGGGAAGGACAGCGAGTACAGTTGCACTTCAGTGTAGTGGTCGTCACGCTTGCCTCATGCGCAAATGTATCTGGCTCTAGTCCCCAATGTGACAAGCATGTTCTGTTGTTAATAGTGGTAGCTTTTGGGATTGACGTGGAAGGAGCGTTCTTTCTCGTTGATCTCAGCAGCGAACCTTGCTTTGAATTTGCTCGCGCATATCTGCTGCAGTGCTGACAAGGAATACAATTCCGATTAATTACTGAGTGAAACTTTGTTAAATTTCTCTCCTCACTGGTCCCTGAATATACTCCAATGTGTATGGCACCGATGGGCATCCTATTTTAAGAGCGCAGTTGCTGGACACTGACATTTATGTAACAGCAATACTGCATTTCGCATGCGTGCAAAAGCGGCCCAGTTCAAAGATAAGGAGATCCCGCAGTGAATACTTGATTACTGGTATACACCCTCTTCCAACTGTTTCTTCAAAGTAGGCTCTCTATGGCCTCATTGGGATGCTGTGTGCTGTTTGTCAACGTGTGTGAATCAAAACCAGAAATCCTTAATCATGCTTTGGAGCAGTTCATATGTTCAAGAGTTTTAAGCACCGGCTTTGTTTGCAGCTCATTCCGTCAACAACCTGAATGTGGGGATTTACAGTCTCAGATGAACCTCTTAACTCGTGCTCTCATACAGTCGCTAATATTAACATGTGCTCTGAAATCCGGAAGAAGGGCTCATGCCCGAAACGTCGATTTTCCTGCTCCTTGGATGCTGCCTGACCTGCTGTGCTTTTCCAGCAACACATTTTCATCTCTGAAATCTAAGGCGTGTGGGAAGTGAAGCTGAGGAAATGACAGAC
>NW_025211241.1:0-2036 GCF_004010195.1 Chiloscyllium plagiosum
CATGACTTGCTTTTTCCCCATTCATTAATTGGATTTTTTTTCTCTTTGCTACAAATTTCCTGGAGATCTCGCCAGAGTATTTCACAGTCACACTCATTAAACAGTCTGTAACTTGGTTTTCTTATAGACTCTTTGAATCATCATCACCAATTGCTACGCCATTTATTTTTGTGCCATTTGTAACCCTGGTCATCATACATTGACTTCAGTCAGGATACAGAATTTGCGTTGGTATGTACCTCTGCTGTTTCACCATTCCCATTCAAATGAGGGAAGCTTTAACGGAATGCCTTTTGTTTTCTTTGACAAATCCGTCAGCCTTGTATAGTCTGAGACAATGTGGTAGTGAGCCGTGTATTTGATCTGATATCCACACAAGAGTCATGTTTACGATGACACAAAGTAAAGTTAATGCAAGTCAGTTACACGGATCATACCATTAAATGCATCAGAAGCAACATTCGATTCTACTGTTACATTCTTTGGAAAGGTATTTATTTATCTATTTATTTCCTCATTATTGTATAAGAATCTGTCAGACTCACTGGTCCAATGCATCAGCTGAAGGGGCTGTCGAAGACCGAGAGCAGCTTTGTTAACTGTGGGTACCACAGTTCTGATACTCGAACAGCATGAACTAATTCCCTTCTCTGCATTTGCTTACAGAAGTAATAATCGTTCTGGGAAACGTTTGCTTTTATCTTTATCCAAACGTTGTTTACAGATGAGCAAACTTTGAAGAATTATGCACCTGAAGCCCTCGGTCATTCCATTCTACAACACTGCTCAAGGCCCCACCATGAATGAAAAAAGTCAGATGTATTTTTCTTGTATCAAAATGCAATGCCTTGTGTTAATCAAAATTGAAGGCCATCTGCCATTTTCAGCCCAAAAACGCTATGAGCAAGATCCCTTTGTAATTTTAGAAAACCTTTTTCATGATGTAAAGAGTTAATCGATGCCTCAACGTCTTGCTGACGTCCCACCAGCTCTTTAATCAAGTGGGACAATTCAGAAAATTGTGTATTTTTAGTCCAGTAATCTGCATGTAAATCTTGGAGAACAAGCTATAGTGTTGGGCTTAAGAATTATTGAATTTTACCTCACTGGGGTGTATCAATAATATTAATTCATATATGTATTGAGTATTTAACTCAATAAATTAGCTACATATTGAAATGCAGGGGGCTTCTTCTAATCGCTGTTAGGTACTTGTAGCCTGATAGGAAACAAACATAAAATCACACAGAATAGAGGAGGGCCTTTAGCTCATCGAGAGTGCAGTACTCGTGAGCTGAAATCTGTCAGTCAGCGTGAAATAGACTTTTTTTTGTCTTGCACTGATAGTGATTATTGTATAAAACTGCTTTTCCAGAAAATTAAAGGGGATGATTTTTCAGAAGAAATCAGAAACTAACATCATGGCAAGTTCTGATGGAATCATGATTCACTGCTCTGTCTGCACCAAAAGGTTTTAAAAATCAATGTGACCGGAGGCGGAATTCTGAGGCACACTTGAGGGAGAGTGTTTGAGTGCACCAACAGTGACAAACACTTTAACAAGTTAAACAGCCTGAAAAAATCTCACACAATGCACAGCACAGAAGAAACCAGACATATGTTCTGTGTGTGCACAAACCTCCGCCTGATTGTTAAGCCTGGTGAGGCATTCTCAACATGAATAAATCCTGGAAATGTACGGACTGCGGGAAGGCATTCTGTTCCCCATCTGCAGTCGAGATTCATCAGCGCAGTCACACTGGGGAGAGGCCATTCACCTGTTCGGTGTGTGAGAAAGGATTCAGTGCTCTGTCCAACCTGCTGAGACACCGGCAAGTCCACGCCGTGGAAAGGCCGTTCACCTGTTCCGAGTGTGGGAAGGGATTCACTGATATATCCACCCTGCTGACTCACCAGCGACTTCACACCCAAGAGAGGCCATTCCCCAGCTCTGAATGTGGGAAGGGGTTCACCGATTAGACCAGTCTGCTGAGACACAAGCGGGTTCACACCGGGGAGCGTCCGTTCACTTGCTG
>NW_025211241.1:14688-22265 GCF_004010195.1 Chiloscyllium plagiosum
GGGAGTTCTGCTAGACAGAACATACCTGTTGTTTGGAAGCCACAGCAATGCAGGAGGATTCTCTTCATGAAGAAGACTCCGTGTAATCAGCGATCCATCCTCCACCCTCTTCGCAGTCACACTGACTGAACTGTGGACCCCTGAGCAGAGGTCATATCTGTGGTTTGGTTTGATTCAGAAGGCAGCAGAAAGAACCCTCAATCAATGCCTCATCGCCAGGACCTTCCAACGAGCACCAAGCCATGGCTTGGCTGGTGGTGAGAAGGGCTCTGCCGGTGAGATCCTTTATGCACGCCCGGACTCTCAGCAGCACCGCACGCTGCCCCCGAAGCGGCTGCGGGGGGGACGAGACTGTCACACACCTCCTTCTGGAATGTGCCTATGCAGAGGAATTCTGGAGGGGAATGCAGTAGTGTTTGTCGAGGTTCGGCCCACGCAGTCATTTGGGGTCTGCTGATGCCTCAGCTAAATATATGGACATATGCTTGATACACGTACAGACCTGAAAATACAAATGATAAATTCTGATCTCCTCATATAACTGTTTACGTATCTATGGCATGACCAACTGTACAGACCACCAAAATTATTTTATGAATAAAGTATATTTTTGAAATAAAAAAAATATAATGATTAGCTCCATCTTCCTGGTTCTGCTGACAATCCAACGCTGAGAAGGAGTCTCACATCGGATCAGTTTGAACAACCACACGGTTTCAAAGTACACATCGACAATTTCAATGCATTTCTGTCATTGCACTGAGAGTAATCGCTGTGTGGAAGAAAGCATTGGTTGCCATGCAGGAGGAAGGCATTCTGACATCGTTGGACGGTGCGAATAAATGTGAAATGCACAGTCTCACCTGTTCACAGTGTTTTCCCGGGAAGGACGACAGACCTGTTCTCATTGAGCACAATCCTGTGAAGCGTAATGAGTGAACGTCGCAATTACATGTACAGGCCACTAGAGGGCAGTGCGAATCTGTGATCAATATTAAAAATGAGGGCTGGAGGAGGAGTGACCTTCCAGACATTGTGAGCAACGGGCAATGTGAGAGGCTTATGACAGAAACATAAACCAAGGCTCAGCTTCTTCTGCAACTTTAACAGGAAGGCAGTTCAGAGTTAGACATAAAGCATGCATTATTCCAGTTGTGTACGCTTATAAAAATAACATTTGTATCTGATTCCTCACCAGAGCTCCGTGGAAAATTGCGTTCACCACTGTCCTTGCAATTTGATAATGTTCTAAATTTGCAAAATCCTCCTGATGTTTTCCACTCTGATGGCCACGGAGGTGACTGGAAAAGATGAAGTGAAGCAACTTCCCCCGTTGGATAGTTGTTAGTGAAATGGGAATTGTGTCCATGAATTGCTCTTTTGCCAGTACAGCAACCAACGTGCGTTGGTATAGACAGCTCCCGAATCAGCCACCCCAGCTTCAGGTGATGGCTAAAAGAGACGATGATCAGCCCTAAGAGGATCGCCGCTTCAATCAGTGGAGATTACAAAACCAGTACCCTGACTGTCAAAGACACCAGACTTAATGACACCGCCACCTACCTCTGTGCAATGAAGGCACAGTGTCGCAAACAGGTGGACGGCGTGTACGAAAACCTGCATGGAGTGGGAGTTCCAATACGTTGATTTTGCAGTATCTGTGTTACTAATTCTGTGCCCCAAAAGCCGAGATATGAGAAATGAGAACAAAATTCACCAGAAAGCATGGAACAGCTTAAGTTAAAGATGGTCAGCGGTGAAGACAATTACATATGCAGATGGGGGGTGAAGGAAGTGTATACTTGCACATCAGAAAAAAGATAGAGAAAAAAGGAAAGTATAGAGATACTTCAACAATGCTTGCATTGGGCAGTATGTTGGGAAGCTGTTGAAGAAGAACTGGAAGTAAGTGAAAAATAACAAGCATGATGCGCAGAGTTTAAAGGTCAGCTTAAATCACGATAAAAGGAAACATGAAGAAAATATGATAGATTTTCTTTGGAAATAATGTTACCATCACTGAATACCCACTGTCAACGTTCTGGGGGATATAATGACCAATAACTTAACAGGACTCACCACATAAACACAATGGGTACAAGAGCAGGTCAGAGGTTCGGATTACAGTGGAGAGTAACGTACTTCCTGATTCCCTCAAGAATGCCCACCATTTACAAGGCGCAAGTTAGGAGTGTGATGGAATTCTCTCTAACAGCCTGAATGAGTGCACCCCAACAATACTCAAGAAACTTGACACCAACCAAGGCAAAGCAGCCTTTTAGATTATCACAGCATCCAAAGGCATCCACCCCTTTCCCTGCTGACACTCAGTGTGCACAACCCGCAGGTTTCACTGCTGAGGTTTTCCAAGGATTCTCAGCCAATACCTTGCACACCCACGACCATTTCCACAAGGGCCAGGCGATATATGGGAACACCACCACATTCAAGTTCCCGTCGATGCCACTCATCATCTTCACTTGGAAATCTATCGACGTTCCTTCGCTGTTGCTCGGTGAAAATCCAGGAAATCCCTCACTAATGGCATTATGTGTCCACACACAACACGTGTGCTGCAGGGGTTCAAGAAGGCAGCTCGCTACAAACTCCTTAACGTGGCCGAGGAATGGGCAATAAATGCTGACCAGTCAGCGACACCCACGTCTCACAAACAAATTAAAAAAACAGGCTTAACAGTCTAACCATAGAATCCCTACAGTACGGCAGCAGGCCATTGGAACCATCGTGTCTCTGAAGAACCTCACACCCAGACTATTCCTGCATCTTCTCTGGCTAATTCACCTCGCCTTCCACGTTTGGACTGGGGCTGGATTCCAGAGCACCCGCACGAAACTCACGCAGACACAGGGAAAATGTGCAGACTGTCACCTGAGGCTGAAATCAAACCAGGGTCTTTGGTGCTGTTGGGCAGGAGTCCTCACCACTGAGCCACAATGACATCGTCTCTGGCATGTTTCCTGGGGATTCATGATTTGGTATTGCTTCAACTCATAAATTGTGCATTTTCTGGTGCTGCAAATTTAAAAGAGATCTCATCAGATTATGCATTAGTCACACTCACTGGAGCAGGTGGTAACCTCGTCTTCTTGTGGACTCTTGGAATCATCATCAGCACTTACCTTCCCATTTATATTTGTGTCATCTGTAAACATAGCAGGATTTGCATCTCACGTTGATGTCTATCCTCTTACACCATTCCCATTCAGATGACGGAAGCGTTTACCATATTGTGTTTTTTCCTTTTGAAACATTTGGTAGTCCTTCATGGGAGTGACGAGCAATGCTGACATCTATCTCTAACTGTCCAGAACAATGTGGCCATGAGCCATTAACTTGACAAACTGCAGTGCATCTGATATAGATGTAGGAGTTACATTTACAATAAGATAAAGTAAAATTAAATAAATGTGATTACAATATATCTTCCCAGTAAATGCAGCAAAGCAACATACAATTCTACTGTTTCATTCACAAAAATTGCCTTGAGGATTAAAGGTTTGGTTACGATTCAGGAGGAACATCGTCTGAAATCTTTGGATGCTGCAAATGAAATTGAAATGCAGATTCTCAGCTGCTCACAGTGTTCTACTGGGAAGGAGGACATGTCTGCTTTCATTGAGCAGTATCGCGTGAAGTATAATTGTAGCGAGGCTGTGAATGTCGCAATTATTTGTACTTGCCACTAGATGGCGGTGTGAACCTGGGATAAATATTGACGACGTCGGCTGAAGGAGGAGTGACCTTCCAGACCGTGAGCACCTTTCAGTGTCAGAGGCTTGTTATAGAAACAAACACCAAGACTCAGCTTCTTCTGCAACTCCAACAGCAAGGCTGGTGTGCGCTAGACATCAAGTGTGCATTGTTCTCGATACCTTACTTGTGCAAATGTAACAATTGCCTCCAGTTCCTCAACAGAACCCCGTGGACAATTGTGTCTGCCACTGCTCTTGCAATCTGATAATGTTCCGAATTTGCAGAGTCCTTCTGATGTTTTCCGCTCTGACTTCCACGGATGTGACTGGAGAAGGTGATGTAATGCAACTTCCTCCGTGGATAGTTGTTAGTGAAGTGGGAATTGTGTCCATGAATTGCTCCATTGCCGCCTCGTCGAGCGCAATACACTGGTACAGACAGGTCCCGTTTCTGCCACCCCAGCACCTGGTGACGGCCAAAAGGGAAAATGATCAGCCCGAGAGGATCACTGCTTCGATCAGTGGAGATTACAAACTCAGTACACTGACTGTGAAAGACGCCAGACTGAATGACACTGCAATCTACCTCTGTGCAATGAAGGCACAGTGAGACAAACAGATGGGGAGCGTGTACTAAAACCAGCACAGAGTGGGAGTTCAGGTATGGTGAGTTTGAAGTATCGGTGTTACTAATTCTGGGCGCCAAAATCTGAGACAATAGAAATAACAGCAAAATACACCAGAAAGTATGGAACAGGTTAATTTAAAGATGGTCAGAAGTGAAGGCAATTGGAGATGCGGATGGGGGTGAAGGAAGTATATATTTGCAAACCTGAAAGAGTGATGGAGAAATGGAAAAGTGGAGAGATACTTTAATAATACTTGCAGAGGGCAGAACGATGAGAAACGGTTGAAGAAGACATGGAAGAAATTGAAAACTAACAAGCATGATGTTAAAGATCAGGTCAAATCACAGTTGAAGGAAACATGAAGGAAAATTGTGGCATGTCCTTTCACACGATGTTAACAGCACCGAATTCCCCCCACTGTCTTTCTTTGGGGTGTTAATGTTTTAAAACTCTACTGGACACAATTCAGAAACGCAGTGGCGGCAAAAGCAAGTCAGAGTCTAGTGTTAATGCGGCGAGTACCGTACTTCCTGTCTCCCCAAAGCCTGTCCACCATCTACAATGCACAGCTCGGTATTGTGATGGAATGCTCCCTAATTGTCTGGATGAGTGCAGCTCCAACAATTCTTAAGATTCTTCACGCCATCCCCGGACAAAGCCGCCCGTTTGATTGGCACAGCATTCACTTGTTCAAAAACCTATCATTCCGTCCCCCCCAATGGCATTTTAGGTCAACCCAGAGCAGGTGAACTGCCGCAGTTCAAGATGGCAGCTCACTCCCACCTTTACAAGGACAACTTGGGACAGGTAATAAACGCTGGCCAGACAGCGGTGCCTACATCCTACAAATAAAAGACATTTAAAAAAGGTTAATAGTTACATAATCTAAACATAGAATCTCTGCAGTGTGGATGGACGCCATTCGGCCCATCGAGATCACACCAAGCATCTGAAGAATATCACACCTAGACCCAACGTACCCCTGCATCTCCTACGCCTAAGTTACCAAAACCGCCCGCCTTTGGACTGTGCGAGGAAACCAGAACACCCACAGGAAACCCATGCAGATTTAGGGCGAACGTGCACCCTCCATCATGACAGCTATCGGAGGCTGAAATCGCACCTGGGTCTTGGTTTTATGAAACACCAGTGCTTACCACTGAGCCACTGTGCCATCATCTTGAGAAGGGCTGATGAAAATTCACGATTCGCTTTTTCTCCCAGTCATAAATTGTTAATTTCTTGTGCAAATTTCCTGGAAATCCCACCAGAGTATGGTTTGGTAGCACTCTTTGAAACAGTCTGTGACTTTGTCTTCCAAGAGACGCTTTAAGTCATAATCATTACCAATTGCCATGCTATTTATTTTCGTGTCACTTGTAAACCTGGTAAACATACACTGACATTAGTCAGGATTTGGAATTTGCGTAAGCATGCACCTCTGCCCTTTCACCATTCCCAATCAAATGATTTGACAGATTATCTTTTGTTTTCTGTGAGAAATCAGTTAGTCTTGTATAATCTGAGACAATGTGGCGGTGAGCCGTGTGTTTGATGCACTGCAGCGTATTTGATACTCATGCAGGAGTTATGTTTACGATGGCACAAAGTAAAGTTAATGAAAGGCAGTTGCAACGTATCATACCAGGAAATGCATCATTCGATTGTACTGTAACATTTTTTTGCCCAGGGCTCCATCGATTTAACAATCCCAATGAAAGAACTCATAGTCAATGAGATCCACCTGATTCTAATCACTCCAGTTGGTGAAACAAAAATAACAAAGAACCGCAGTTGCTGGAAATCCAAGACAAAATCAAACAACCGGAGAATGGCGCAGGTCTGGCAGCAACTGTGATGAGAAAACTGAGTGAACTTTCCAGATCCAGTATCCCGTATTCTGAACTTTGTTAGTTTATCACATCAATCATAATATGAAGTGGGGCTCAAATGAGCTTGAAGCTGATTGGCTCATCTGAAGAACAAAGGAGCCTGGTACTCATTGGCTTTCACACGATGCCTTTGCCAATAATGGTCCAATGAGCAGAGGTCCGGAAATTACTCAACCTGAATTACCCAACTCTTGACGAGAACCATTTTAGCTTCAGCCAGTTCTGTTCACATTCACCGTGAACTCTCTGCAAACATGTTACCAGGAGCTCTGGGTTTACTCTTCACAACTGCAGCTCTTCTAACTGGTAGGTTGAACACTTGTCTTTGTATGTACTTCAGCTCCTTGCTGAGAATTGCATGTTATTCAAGCACCTTGCACAACATAGAAGCAACAATACATTCTCCCAAATAAAAACTATCTGGATCGAAACTCGCCCCAACAATGAGCAGAGATTGGGAGAAGTTAGCAAGTGTACATGAGAGAATGGCAGTGGAAGAGTTCGGCAGGATATCCAGACAGGACTAAGGCCTTTCAGATGATTCGATCGAAGGGGGAGTTTTATATCCACCAACAGATTTTGTGTTCCCCTACGGGTTTCGGGAGATGAAATGGGAAATGAACACCCCATATGAAATGGAATCTAGTTTTTAACGTCCCTCATTTATTTCTCGGTTTATTGATGAAGGTACATGGGCGAATTCTGGATGTTAAGTATATTGTCGTGCCTTATTTAATTTTGTATAACTCCTGGCTCTTCCAGGACTTTGTCGTGGCGATTCAGTCTCACAAACACCGGCTGCAATCAAACTGAATGAGGGGGACGATGTGCTGTTGTTCTGTAATTACACTACAACAAACAGCAATCCTGACCTGTACTGGTACCGTCAACCTTCCAACGGATCCGTGCAGTTTCTGCTGCAGAAAAACCAATATAGCGAGAAAACGGGGAGTTTTCCACTAGGCCGGCTTTCCTGGAATTTTGATCCTGTGAACCGCACTATCAAGCTGAATGTGTTGAACATAGAACTAACAGACTCCGCAGTGTATTACTGCGCACTGCGTCCCACAGAGAATGAGAACTGGGCTGACCCTGTACAAAAACTGTAAGAGCATCTCTGTACATGATTGTGTGTTCAGCAAACAGTGAGATTCGGGGTATATCTGAAGTGATACTCGAGCTCACAGTGATATCTGACACTTGTCATTCGGACACAAAGCTTTAACTATTATAAATCCATCACTGAAACAAACAAATAGTTTCGTGAATGTAAAACAAAAGAAAACTTTCTTGTGCATTTCATGATGTTGGAAAATGCTGTTACAGCGATGAGCTGCTATGGA